>NC_084572.2:12250000-12552500 GCF_033978685.3 Nerophis lumbriciformis | reverse complement strand
CAAATCATCAAAATTAAATGAAATAAACATTTGAATGCATCAGTCTGTGTGCAATGAATAAATATAATGTACAAGTTACACCTTTTGAATGCAATTACTGAAATAAATCAAGTTTTTCAAAATATTCTAATTTACTGGCTTTTACCTGTGTGTGTGTGTGTGTGTGTGTGTGTGTGTGTATATATATATATATATATATATATATATATGAATGAATGGATGGATGGAGAGGAAAGGTAACACTATGAAATGATAGAGCGGGATGTGGAGAGGGAATGTTACAAAGTGATAAGGGCAGGAAGATGGAATGCAGCCAGTTTAAAAAGAGACTCAATTTGAAAAGTTAAAAAAGAACATAGCCAGATAACACAAAATGCACATTTATCTTATTGATTAAAGGATGAGTCATTGGGCATGTAGTTGTGATTGGCAGGGTGCATTAGTGCACTTGAACACTCTCAGGAATACTTTCATTCAAGTAGAGTGGAACGTCTGTACACCATTAAGGAACTTGAGCTGACTTCTGAGTAGTTTAAATTTCAAATAAATAGAAATAATTTGTTTAAATTTTAGTTGCCTTTTGAAGACCTTTAATTAAATGTTTAGATTATGTTAAATTAGGATTTTAATAGGGATGTTTCGATCAGGGCTTTATGTTGCCGATTTTGATACCGATTATCTATGAGTGAGATCGGCCGATACCAATACGGATCACACGTATTACTTGTAAATGTTTCAATATATTTATGCTGAGTGACAGTTTAACAATATCTCAACACATTATTTAAACTGGTTCCTTATTCTCTTTAATACATACAATTTTTTGAACAAAACAAAGTCAATAGTGCACAATAACTAAACAAAAACAAAAGCTACTATCTACTACTCATTTAAATTTTTTCCCTGCGTTTGTAAAGAATAACAAAAAAAATATATTTTAAGGAAATAGAAATATTGACCAAATCACTCTCGTATCGATCATATAATGATACTGCTCTTGGTGTGGACACAACCAATTCATGGATCAATCCGCCGTCTCCTCACGTGTCGCGTACTGACTGTGAAATAACTGACATTGTCTTTCTTTCTTTCTTATATTAATGTACTTATTCATTTCATATTATTATCAGCTTACTGTCTGCTGTCAAGTGCTGTCTAAATATACCGGTACACATAAAGTTTATTAACCACTTGCTTCTTGGTGTTGTTTTTAACTATTAATATCCCTGCTACTGACTTGCTCTCAATGCGTAACATGTTTACTCTCGTCCTCCAGTGATAATAATACACGGTAATGAGGATACAAAGAAATGCAGTTTATTTGCTGTAATGGAGGTGATAGTTTAGGAGAGTGGCTCCACACTGTGTATGGAGACACATAATTATCTGCTAGTCGCTTGTCAGCCGGGGGATTAAGAAGGCTACAGGCGATTACTTTGAAGGTGGAAAGTTTGTTGTTAAAGTTGATGTATTGTATTAATTTCCTTTCTGTTTTATGGTCATTATTATACTTTTCCTTTTACTAGGCGGATTTTTCCCAAAGATGTAGATTAAATTCTGAACTGTATGAATTGGGAGCACTGGAATTTAATGTTCTACTGTAGTAAAAAGGTGAGGCTGCTTTTTAATCAAAATATCTGAATAATTAATAACATGTTCATCAACATAAAAAAATTGTGTAATTTTGAAAAAAAGGTGCGCGCTAAAGGTCCGAAAGAATACAGTTTCTGTTGTTACTATGACAATTGAGTCAGTTCTTCATTTGTTTTTGCGCTGCACCTGGATGTATTTTTGGAGCTATTCTACGCAAGTCATAATATATACAGTCGTGGACAAAAATTTACATACACTTGTGACGGGCATAATGTCATGGCTGTCTTGAGTTTCCAATCATTTCTACAACTTTTATTTTTTGTGATAGAGTGATTGGAGCACATACTTGTTCGTCACAAAAAACATTCATGGAGTTGTTTTTTTATGAATTTATTATGGGTCTATTGAAAATGTGACCAAATTTGCTGGGTCAAAAGTATACATACAGCAATGTTAATATTTGGTTACATGTCCCTTGGCAAGTTTTACTGCAATAAGGCGCTTTTGGTAGCCATCCACAAGCTTCTGGTTGAATTTTCGACCACTCTTCTTGACAAAATTGGTGCAGTTCAGCTAAATTTGTTGGTTTTCTGACATGGACTTGTTTCTTCAGCATTGTCCACACGTTTAAGTCAGGACTTTGGGAAGGCCATTCTAAAACCTTAATTCTAGCCTGATTTAGCCATTCCTTTACCACTTTTGACGTGTGTTTGGGGTCATTGTCCTGTTGGAACACCCAACTGCGCCCAAGACCCAACCAGCGGGCTGATGATTTTAGGTTGTCCTGAAGAATTTGGAGGTAATCCTCCTTTTTCATTGTCCCATTCAATCTCTGTAAAGGTTTTAGAATGGCCTTCCCAAAGTCCTGACTTAAAAGTGTGGACAATGCTTAAGAAAACCAACAAATTTAGCTGAACTGCACCAATTTTGTCAAGAGGAGTGGTCAAAAATTCAACCAGAAGCTTGCCAGAAGCTTGTGGATGGCTACCAAAAGCGCCTTATTGCAGTGAAACTTGCCAAGGGACATGTAACCAAATATTAACATTGCTGTATGTATACTTTTGACCCAGCAGATGTGCTCACATTTTCAGTAGACCCATAATAAATTCATAAAAGAACCAAACTTCATGAATGTTTTTTTGTGACCAACAAGTATGTGCTCCAATCACTCTGTATCACAAAAAAATAAGAGTTGTAGAAATTATTGGAAACTCAAGAGAGCCATGACATTATGTTCTTTACAAGTGTATGTCAACTTTTGACCACGACTGTATCTCAAGGGAATTAGTGCGTCCTACATAAACACGAAAACATAAAACAATGACTTGTGCAGAAAAGTTAAAAAAAATATATATCGATTCGTATCTAATGAAAACCGTCCTTGCGAATATTGCATCATTCTAAAGCAGAATAGGAGGAACTTTGTCTATGAATAAGAAGTAGCACTGTATCGTCCCTAGGCTAGACTACGGTTTAAATGGCATTGAGAAGAAATTGCATTTTGTTGATATGGAAGAGAAAAAGCAGTGCTCTCCCACAGTTTCTGGCATCAATATGAAGGGTTATTAAAGTTTTGAAAGCGTCCGACCGACACGCACACACACACACACACACACAGTCTGGTAGTGAGGTGAGGCCCTACAGAGCCTCACCAATGATAATCAAGGACACGGCACTGCCAAGCTGACATGATTATCCTGTAACTATCGAGCTATACGGGAGGACTGCTAATGAACACAAACATCGCTCGTTCACCCTTAGACGACACCCTACCCTCCTTCTCCTCCTCTTTCCCCTCCATCTTTACACTCATGCAAGTACTTGCAGTAGTTACTGTAGATTCCTCTTAGAATAAATTAGAAAAAAATGCCCACATTGTCAACCTCATGGATTATTGCTGCGTAGCATTAGGGGGCTGTTTCTAAAACCGAGTCGTGATATCTACTTTAGAACCGCATCTATTATGGAGTTGAGAGGATATAGTGCACGCTTGAGTCAGAGAGGGAAGTGAGGATTGTTGATGTCTGATTTAGTTGCTCTTGTAGTTTACATGACCTGTGTCTGACTTTGGAGCATGTGTGTTTCCATCATGTCTGTGTGTGTGTTTTGCCACAGGTCTAGACCGTCTGTTGCAAAGGTCACATCCTGCCTGGGGTGTCTGTGTGGATAACGTACAGCACGAGCATACACTGTGCTTGGATGGAATGTAATGCATGTTGCGTCGGTTGTAAACCTTTCTGAAGAAAATGTAATGTTGTGAGTACTTCTTGATAATACTTCACTTGTCTAGCTCAACTTGTTTGTTGTCTTTAATGCAGTAGCTTATTTAACTGTATCTGTACGAGCAGTGATAAAGGATACATGTCTAGTTGCTTGACAATCAAAACTGAGCATCGTGGTCATCGCCAGGACACAATATTACAAAAACCTATCTGTCCACTGTATCCATCTATTTTTCTATCTACAATGCAAAGCATACCATGTTGCATGTTAATGTAAATGTTTTTGTTTTTCTGATAATGTTTCAATATTGTATTCTCATAAAGCAGACCTGGGCAAATTAAGGCCCGGGGGACACATGCGGCCCGTTGAGCTTTTCAATCTGGCCCGCCGGACATTCCCAAATAAGTGTTTAGATTTTAAGATGTAAAGTGTAGCTGCCATTATGATGTGCAGTGATGTTTTCTAATGACCGTAAGTCTTCAACTATACTAAGTCTTTAAATGGTTGGAATCTGCATCATATACTAGTTACTATGGTCATATAATTAGTTACTATGGTCATCTAATTAGTTACTATGGTCATCTAATTAGTTACTATGGTCACTATGAGGTATCTCAGATTGTAGGTGGGGTTTTTTTTCACTATGTTTGTTGCATTTTGGTTGCGTTTCGGTTGATTGTAAAATATGTTGTCAATATTTAGTGTTTTACCATTCATAGTTAATATTGTAAATCCCACATTCTTTATTGTAATGTACATTCTGGGTGTCTCATTCAGTAAAACAATTTCAAATTCCATTCCGTTTTTTAAGGCGGTCTGTCATAACGTTTTTAGCTTTCAATCATTATTGTGAGGTTTTGTATTACCGGTAGTGTTCCTTAAAAATAGATATACTGGCCCCCAGACACACTTTTTTATCTAAATATGGCCCCCCCGAGTAAAATAATTGCCCAGGCCTGTCATAAAGGATATTTATCTTCTCATATCGTGGCTTACTATGTCTTTTTTTTGCCGAATATTATTAAGTTTGCAGGTTTTTGATTACCATCGTTCGATTACCGTCGTAATATTATGGGTACCGGTATATTTCATTGAAAATTAAAATGTTGTGCCTCATAAAATTATGTATTTTTCCCCCTCATAATCGCACATGCCTCTTTTCTTTGTTTTATTTTATTCTCATAATATCTTAAAAAAAAAAGTGTCTTTTTTTTGTCAAATTAAGAACATTTCTCGTTATATTAAAACTTTATTAACTACTCTGTGGTAAAATTCACAACTTTTTCTCACAATTTTATGAACTTCGCAGAAAATGACGAGACATTTTCACAAAATTCCGTCTTTTTCTTTATAAAATAATACGTTTTTTCGTTGCATTACTGTATTTATCTTAACCTAACTTTGTTGTCATAAAATTGTCGCTACCGCCTCGTGGAATTTTTTTCTGGTATTACGTAACAATTTTACCATTGCAGTGTTATGGTTTTATTTAGGTAAAATTACGATCTCGTGCCTCGTAAAATAGTTATTTTTTTCCTGTCATACTCTCGCATGCCTTTTTCACTCAGAATATTCTGACAATTTTACTATGCATGATTTATTTGTAAAATTAGGACTTTTTATTGTCATCTGAGAAAAACTCCTTTTAATATCACAACTTTATCCCTGCAATATCCCAACTATCGAGTGGTAAAATTCACAACTTTTTCTTGCAATGTTACGAACATGTCTGGTAACAACATTGCTACTGGTAATTTATTTGTCTCACAAAATTATTTCCGTAAAATTCAGACTTTAGTGCGATAACTTTTTTTGTTCTGTACCACTAGTTTTTTGATTGATTGAGACTTTTATTAGTAGGTTGCACAGTGAAGTGCATATTACGTACAATTGACCACTAAATGGTAACACCCGAATAAGTTTTTCAACTTGTTTAAGTCGGGGTCCACTTAAATTGATTCATGATACAGATATATACTGTCAGATATATACTATCATCATAATACAGTCATCACACAAGATAATCACATTGAATTATTTACATTATTTACAATCTGGGGTGTGGAGGGGTGCGGGGGGTTAGGTTTGGTTGTTATCATCAGTCATCAACAATTGAGAACAGAGAAATGGATATTGGAACAGTGTAGGTCTGACTTGGTAGGATATGGACAGCAAGTAGTGGGCAGAGAGAGAGAGAGAGAGACAGAGAGAGAGAGAGAGAGAGAGAGAGAGAGATCAGAAGGCATAAGAAAAAGTATCTGCATTTGATTGTTTACATTTGATTATTAACAATCCGGGCAGGGTGTTAGTTTAGGGTTGTAGCTGCCTGGAGGTGAACTTTTATTGTGGTTTTGAAGGAGGATAGAGATGCACTTTCTTTTATACCTGTTGGGAGCGCATTCCACATTGATGTGGCATAGAAAGGGAATGAGTTAAGACCTTTGTTAGTTCGGAATCTGGGTTTAACGTGGTTAGTGGAGCTCCCCCTGGTGTTGTGGTTATGGCGGTCATTTACGTTAAGGAAGTAGTTTGACATGTACTTCGGTATCAGGGAGGTGTAGCGGATTTTATAGACTAGGCTCAGTGCAAGTTGTTTTACTCTGTCCTCCACCCTGAGCCAGCCCACTTTGGAGAAGTGGGTAGGAGTGAGGCGGGATCTGGGGTGGAGGTCTAGAAGTAATCTGACTAGCTTGTTCTGGGATGTTTGGAGTTTAGATTTGAGGGTTTTGGAGGTACTAGGGTACCAGGAGGTAATAATAATAATAATAATAATAACTGGGATTTATATAGCGCTTTTCTAAGTACCCAAAGTCGCTTTACATGTAGAACCCATCAAACATTCACACCTGGTGGTGGTAAGCTACTTTCATAGCCACAGCTGCCCTGGGGTAGACTGACGGAAGCGTGGCTGCAATTTGCGCCAACGGCCCCTCCGACCACCACGTATCATTCATCATTCAATTCACCGGTGTGAGTGGCACCGGGGGCAAAGGGTGAAGTGTCCCGCCCAAGGACACAACGGCAGCGATTTTTGGATGGTAAGAGGCGGGGAGCGAACCTGCAACCCTCAGGTTTCTGGCACGGTTGCTCTACCCACTACGCCATGCCGCCCGCGGAGGTGCATGCGTAATCGAAAAAGGGTTGAACGAGAGTTCCCGCCAGAATCCTCATGGTGCTTTTGTTGACCAGAGAGGAGATTCTATAGAGAAATCTTGTTCGTTGGTTGACCTTTTTGATTACCTTGGTAAAAACCATTTTATCACAGGAAAGATTAGCCTCTAGAATGGAACCTAGGTAGGTGACCTCATCTTTCCTGGTGATAACAATGTCACCCACTTTTATAGTGAAGTCATTGACTTTCTTAAGGTTGATGTGGGACCCAAATAGGATGGATTCCGTTTTATCCAAGTGTATGGATAGCTTGTTGTCAACGAGCCAGGTGCATGTTCTACACAGTTCAGCACTGAGGATTTTCTCCACCTGTGACTTGTCCTTGTCTGATACCAGCAAGGCCGAGTCATCCGCAAACAAGAACAATTCACAGTCGCATGCCGATGACAAGTCGTTGATGTATATTAGGAACAGTAAAGGCCCCAATATACTGCCTTGGGGGACTCCACAGCTCACTGAGAGGGGGGGGACGACACGGTGCCGTTCACCTCTACCACCTGCTCCCTCCCCTCCAAGTAAGATTGCATCCAGCTCGATCAGGTTTTGTTAAATCCGATTGCTCTGAGATTATCCAACAGTATAGCGTGGTTAACGGTGTCAAAGGCCTTCTGAAGGTCCAGCATGACCATGCCGCAGTATTTGCCCGCGTCCACCTCATGTTTGGTGTGGTCGGTCAGATAGAGAAAGCATGTGTCAGTGGAGTGGTTAGTTCTGAAGCCGGATTGGAATTTGTACATGAGTTTATTAGTGGCAAGGTAACTATCGACCTGTTCATAAACTATTTTCTCCATTACTTTCGAAATGGAACTGAGAATTGAAACAGGTCGGTAGTTGCCAGGTTCCAGTTAAAGTTAAATCTAAATCTACTTACCTACCTACTTACCTATCAACCAACCAACCAACCTACCCATTCCAGTAGTCTGTATTTTCACATGGTAAATCCATAAATATTTTTTTGGTCTGTGGGTGTGTTTTTCCCAACCAAGTGTCCTTTATGTTGCGCTCAATCAGGAAGCATTTGGTTGGCCATCTTTTTTTTCCATACTCGTTTCTATTTTATTCCTTTTATGTATCTAATTAGATAGCTGATTGGGTGGCCTCAATAGAAAAACTGTCAGAGGAATTCATTTCTGGATCAGTGCTCTCTCTGTTTCTCTCTCTCATACTTACCGTACTAAGATACAGTCATGCATATGCTCGTCATGGCCGCTTTTTTTTTTCCACTGAAGTGGAAATAGCGAAACAACTTCTTAAGTTTTAGCAAGAGAATGTTGGACCAAACTTGGGCAACTGCTGTGAGAATGATACCGTTGTAGTTTTTTGTAGAAATCTAACAGAACAATGTCACACATACTGTACATGTTACCTCAACTCTTCAGAATGTCAACCTGGCTTAGTCAGTGGAGCTTCTACTTTACATACATTTTGTACCTCAAATAACTAATTACTTTCTTTACATATCAGCAACCTTTTGTCTTATAAAGAGTCAATAGTGTAGAAAGTTAACTTAGGTTTACTTTAGAATAGTCAGTGAACAGGTTTTACAGCAGTATATATTTACTATCCACTGAAAATGACTCAACATGCAGCTATATTGTCTAATTACCTGGCAACACAAGAGAATACCAATATATTTTGATTAATTCCATGCCCAAGCTGATTAAATCAGTACAACAATAACAAAATACATTTGGGATTTGAATTTTACAACAAGTCACGTTTCGATTCTGGTTCCTGGGGTGACGATTCGATTCAGAATCGATTTTTGAATCAACACAATTCTAGATTCAAATCTATCCTCGCACTATATATTATTTGGTTTTATTAACTTTCATTAATCTTTTCAAAACCGGTCACAGGTTTCAAAAGCTCCTCTTGGCTGTGCACATATGACACATACTTACAGCGAGTCAATGCAGAGATGATGCAAAAACAGCTTTTTTTTTAAAGTGATTTTTTTTTTTAAGCAATTTTTGAACATTCTGAATTGCTTTAAAATCGTAATAAAAAGGAATTGCGATTTGGATGTAAATACAAAAATTCAGGACCTCAAAAATACACAGATAACAATGGTGCTCACAGTAAATACTAACACATTGGACACACATTACACATTACAGGGGGACATTTTCACGCTGACGTGTACTCATTTTTGTGTTTAGGGCTACAGCTATTGATTATTTTAGTAATTGAGTAATATATCTCTTTGTTTGTTTGATTAATTGAGTAGTTGGATAAAAAAAACTGTATATCCTTAATACGTAATCTAAGGAAAATTGTTGGATTAAACAACAATTTTTCTGTTTGTCATAACCTTTTTTTAACAAAAGCACATAATCAACGTTAAAAATGCACTATTAACATGCATGCATTATACAATTTGGGAAAAAAATTATCCGCTGATCATGGCACCCACACTACACCGCTCTCATGTGCACTCTATTGCAGAAGCCGTACGGAAACTATGTCTGCGTATTTAAAGTTCCGAGCACTCCATGCGGTCCGGATTTTATCTATCTTATTATTTAATAAACGATTAATCGAAGCAATATTATATTAGGCATTTTGTCATGTACTGTATAATTAATTGATTAATCGTTGCAGCCCTAGTTGTGTTGCCAGATACTTAGACACTAATGGCCGTATGTTGAGTTATTTTCAAAGGACAATACATCTTTACAACTAATCCAGGGGCTTCTCTAGCATTGTCCCTTTTAGAAGATAAAAATTATAGAATACAGACTGTTGAAACAGGGAGGCATTATCTGGCGTTCAAATATAAACACAAATAATTGCATTACATAATGCAATTCCTCAGACTTCCAGTACAGTTCCAGGTCCTGCCACCTGCAGAAATACTCTGACGACTCTGCTGTGGTCGGGTGTATCAGGGAGGGACAGGAATTGGAGTACAGGACACTGATCGCTGACTTTGTGGAGTGGTCTCAGGCGAACCATCTGGTCCTTAATGTGGACAAGACCAAGGAGCTGGTCATCGACTTCAGGAAGAGAATGACCCCGGTGGAGCCCATCAAGATCCAGGGCCGGGAGGTGGTAGTAGTGGGGCAGTATAAGTACCTGGGAGTCCATTTGAACAGCAGACTGGACTGGAAGGACAACTGCAAAGCTGTTTACAAGAAGGGCATGAGCAGACTCTTTTTCCTGAGGAAGCTTAGGTCCTTTAATGTGTGCAGCAAGCTGTTGGAGATATTTTATCAGTCTGTTGTGGCCAGTGCCCTGTACTTTGCAGTGGTTTGTTGGGGGAGCAGCACCAGCGAAAGGGACTCAAACCGGATTGATAAACTGATCCGGAAAGCCGGCCAAACTATTGGCACGCAGTTGGAGGTGTTTGTGTCAGTGAGGGACAGGAGGACACTGGACAAACTGCTGGCCATCATGGACAATCCTGCCCACCCACTCCACCTGGCAATTGAGGGAAAGCGCAGTTCATACTCCAACAGGCTCCTTCAGCTTCCTTCCCGCACTGTGCGATTCAAGAACTCCTTCATTCTGCACTCCATCCAGGTGTATAATCACTCGCCATACAGCAATAGATGATACTTATTACCTAACACCTGACATGTCAGCTACTTCTCTTTGTTTCTAATGTCTATTTTCTATTTTCTGCTGGATCTACTCTCTATTTTATGCTGCTGTTGTCACATATACTGTAATATTGTACATTGTAATTGTTATATATTGTATATATGTTATAGGCATAATATAATATATCTGTATATATGATATACTGTACACATATTATGTATATATTCTAGAGATGCGCGGTTTGTGGACACAACCGCGGAGTCCACGGATAAACCGCGGGTCGGGCGGGTAAAAATAGATTTTAAATAGATGCGGGCGGTTGAACCAATTCGTAAATATATATACATAGTTAAATGTTGTTACCCACATACGAAAAACGAGCAGCACTCTTTGAAACAGTCAATTATTCATCAGGCACCGCGTCCCAGCAACAAGTGGCGCAAGTGAGCGCTCCTTCAGCGCAGCAGGGCGCATTTTAGAGGCCAGGCGCTCTTGCATGAATCCTGGCACAGTAGATGCCATTTTATTCCTGCATAGTGCTAACAAAAAAAAAAGTAAGTAGACATACGGTTGGATATGTTAAACGAATTAGTCTACGTTACCTATAGGCTATACCAAATAAGCCCATGTCTAACCTATATTGAGTTCGGTCAGCTAAATAATTTTGATGGTTACGTGTTGTTTGGGCGCACTACAATGCAAAAGAATTAAGGCAATTGCGTTGTTTATTGTGTTTTTTTTCTATTCGAGATATACTACTATGTGTGAATAATTATTTGGCCTCGCTTTCAAGTGAAGCGCATCTCCGATTGGTGACAATGTGAGGCTATTTAGCCTGCTTTGTTTGTCGCGACCGTCTATTTTCATTATAATTCAAGTTTGATGATAAAGTGATATTTTGTCATGGCTGCAGATCAATCAATAAAGGTTCATCTTTGTCGCGAAATTGTTCACTGCTTCACTGTGCACCCCGCCCTCGTCCCTATTTGAGCATTATAACGTTAACAAGTTAATATTCATTGAAATAAATTCAGAAATTTTTTTTTACCTAACGAAAATGTAGGCCTAGTCTTTCTAAAACATTTTTTTAACTTCTTAAAAGCCTCGTTCTGCTTGCTGCAACTGCGCACACAAAGTGTGAGGAACGCACTCCTGATCTGAGGGCATTGGCAACAATAGTCAACACTTTCTTAATGGAAATGACAATAATATTATAATAATGATAAATAATATTATCACGCATTAATATCTCTTAGCCACTAATGCGTGGCCAAGAGATATTAATGCGTGGCACGCATTGAATGTCTCTGCTGCATTGGATCAGTCTCCTTTCTTTAACAGGCAAAAGCTTTATAACCTCACTAATGCCTTGCATCGTCTATATTAGATATATAACAACGGGCGGATGGCGGGCGGGTGTGGTTTTGATAAAATGTTGGTTCGGGTGGATGGCGGATGGTTGACGACTTTTGTGATGCGGTTGCGGATGAAATAATCGCCTAGCCGCGCATCTCTAATATATTCGCATATATTCGTATATATGTTATATTTTATATCGCTATATTTAGTCTATTTATACCTGCATTGTCCTTTCCATCCTTTCACTTTTCATCATTGTAACTGAGCTACTGTGTTGAACAATTTCCCTTGTGGATCATTAAAGTTTGTCTAAGTCTAAGTCTAAATCTAAGTCTACTACTGTACTGCTATGGTATCTGTCAAATTGCATCAAAGCACACTCATGTTTGCTCAAACAAGCGTTTCCGTTTTCGTTGTGTTTTACAACAAAGTGATGCGTAAACAGGAACGGTTAAATTACCTCAACTTCCTGTGTCTGCAGACTGTGTTTCACATATGCTGCAACCACAGGATTTACATATGTCATTAGAGTAAAACATGTCTCTTTTTACTATTGGTAAAAAACAGTAAAGTTTTTTGGAGATATTTTCATCGGACAGCAATGATTTACACAACACATACCAAGACAACATTTCACGCCACGAAATTGACCTTACCCATTTGCTGTGCCCCAATTTACACCTCTGTAAGCATTACTTTAACTATTCGAAAGTCCCTGTGATCAAAGATCAATAAGTCCTTTCACGCTTCACTGTGCTGCACCTCTATTAGTCCAGTTGGCACCAATTGTTGCATTGTTTGTGTGCTGCTTACAAACCTTTACAAGCTACCTGCAATAAACGTTTCATAGAGGAAGTGAGGGCCTCCATTAAACTGCCAACATCCTGTTAAAGCTCTTTTTTTGTTAATCCTGGCAAGCAGGTCTTTCACGATTTTGAACAGAATTGTGAGTAATGTAATTGACATCATCCTAGCTTGTATCATTTACCATTAACATTTACTTAATCTTTTTCCTTTATCTCTTGTTTTTGCGACCTGTGCGTCCTATTGTCATGTCCCAATTTAATTTTGTTGACATTCCATCGTCATGTAAGTCATAGAGGTTGTGTATCGCTCATTCGGCTTTAATCAATTGTCAGTCTGTGTACTGATGATGCTTCCAGGGTTTGTGTAAGATATTGTTGTAGATGTCAGTGGAGCAGAAGTTGAATGGTAGTTCTGTCTATGTCAGGTACTCCAAACAAAAGGCTGAATCCATCCCACACACATTCTGACAATCGAAACAGTAATCAATACAAATGTCAACAAATGTGTGTTTCCCCTGAAGGCAACTTTAACCCGTTGTCATCCATACAGTATTATGACCTGTAAGATGACTTTCTGTCTATGTTGAAGACTGGTGTTTGTTACATGGTTACATTATTCTACCTTATTGTATGACAGTGAACAGTCATTGTTAAGGGATGTTTTGTATTGTACGTGTAGTGTCTCAGACATAGTGCCGTCAGAAGTAATATCAATTCATATGGGGGAGATAAAGAAATCAGGAATGCAGAGCATCATGTTCTACGGTCCCAATTTGACTTATTCTGCAGATTTTTGTCTTTTCAATCATCTTTGTATCTGACTTTCTTGCTTCTTACACCCCATCTGACCTCTTTTTATGCTGACAAAATTGACAGTATGGTAATGTTATCAAAGTTGTATCCGTGGCTGAATTATTAATATGGTTCGTAATCGAAAAATAATCCAAGACGACATTCAGAGCTTCTAACTGAAATAACCGGCGTAGCAGGTTGATTATGTCTGTTTTCCTCTCTCTTTACTAATACACCATTCCATTAAAATACACTACTGGTTGTGCAGTTACACGACAGGCCACCATGCGTCATGAAGAAAAAACTCATACACCAAGTCTACAACGCAAGCACGTTGTACTCAAAATAAATGTTGTGTCCGTTGTTTGGACAGACTTACATAGGTGATGTTGACTAAGGCTGCAGTTATTGATTAATCCATCAATTAATTTGTTTGAACAATCGAGTAATCGAATAAAAACATTTTTTGAGAAAAATAGTTTAAATAGTTGATATAAACAAGGATTTTTTAAATTACCTTTATTCCTAACCATTGGCGTTGTTAAGCCTATTTTAGGGGGGCTCAAGCCCCCCTAAAATATTCTTAAGCCCCCCTAAATAATTTGGTGTTTTTTTGTTTTTTTTTTACAAATAAATGCCAACATATTCATTATAAAGTGGCCCAAATATGCGTTTAAATAAATAATCATATAACCTGTTATTATTCACTCAGTTTCCCCTCACTTCGTAGCGTAAGGTAGAGAGCCCCTTTAGTGCGTCGGTATCCAATCCATTCCACTTGTTCATTTAGAAAATGCCCACATCACTCAAATTCCAGCCCGCATTTTCTCTGCGACCTTGCTTGCGGTCCTGCAGGTGTACGAAGCACATTATCTTCCTTTACAATGAGTTAAGCTGCACAAAACCTTGTGTGTGCAATTGTAAATAATTTATTTTTTAAGTTTTGTGTTTCTTGTAGAATCTATATAAAGTAATATACATTAGCCTATTGTTAAAATAATGTAAAAAACATAATTAAATATATTTGTTTTATTGTATTGTTACATTAATAGCTGTTTTATTATTATAGGATGGCTTGTTAAACATTTCATAGGATTTTCAGAGGGAGGAAAAACCAAGACATTTAATATAAAATGTAAAATGAATAAATACATACAAAGAAAAAGAAAAAAAATGGTTAAAAGCCATCGTCCCGGGGAGAATTTTATTTCGTCCCGTGCATTTAAAAAAAAAATAATAATAATAACAATGAATAATTTCTAAGTCTTTGTTAGCCGTTTGTGAAGTTTTGTGCTCGTGCGTAACATTCGCTCGCATCCTGTGCATCTCCTGGGGGCAAAGCCCCCCCTGTCCTTAAAAGCTAGCTAACTACAAATGCACATAACATTGAAATTCCACTTTTGCCATTGGATCATAATAAATCGATTCACATCCAATCGCGATTCTTATTCATACCGATTTCAAATCAATTCATAAGTTTAAAAAAAAAAAAGTTTTTTACTTGAATTATCAAACAATGAATTTTAAATAATACCTATTTAGGCCATCTCCACGTTTACTCGCTGCGCGCATACATAGCATAGAATAGAATAGAATAGAAAGTACTTTATTGATCCCAAGGGGAAATTCATCATAAGTCAGCAATCAAAAAGAGGATGGTAACCTGTTTTGAAAAGGTTGTATTACAATTACTATACCAAATAATGCATTGTGAGAATTGTGTTGAATTAAGTATAGATTCTGAATCAAATTGTCACCCAAATAAATGGAATCAGGTCGAATTATGAGGTGCCCAAAGATTCTCACCTCTAATTGCGTATATTTAAAAAAAAAATTGAAAACAAAGTTAAAAAGTTAAAAAAATATATTTAGCCTAAACCCAGGTACAAGACTAGAACTAATAGAAAAATAAAGAACTAATAAAAACTAAATAAAAATACTCTAATAAAGTATAATAAATTGATTGACAATTTATTCAACATTTTAAAATGTATTAATTGAAGGAGTGGTGTTTGATTTCTGGACAAACAACTCGTTAGCATTATCATACAAATTGTATTGCTAACATGGGCTTGAATAAAACATTCATTATGGAAGTCAAAATTATTAAATGGATTTAGTTGCCAAAATGTACTTATACATTTGCTCTTAAATCTGCAGGATACTTTCTGGCAATGGTGCATCGGTGATGCAGTGATATTGGAAAATGTCAGCTCTGTTTGGCAGTGCAAACATTTTACCACAACAATTATGTTTTTCAGTATAAATGATTGCAACACCTTTGACAGCTTTTCTCGTTTTGTTTGGGCCCTTTGCTTTCTTTCTCCCTATCCTTTAAACCAGAGTTTTTCAACCACTGTGCCGCGGCACATAGTGTGCCGTGAGATATTGTCTGGTGTGCCGTGGGAAGTTATGCAACTTCACTTAATTGGTCCAAAAAATATTTTTTGCAAATCAATAATTATAATCTGCAAATAATGTGCTGTTGCTTAGTGTCTGTGCTGTGTAAAACTCAGCAGGGTAACCACGTAATACTCCATGTCAGTTGGTGGCAGCGGGTAGTTAATTGCTTTGTAAAAGTCGTAAAGTGTCGGGTGAGATGAGGATGGTTTGTTGTGATCCCAATATGCAGACCACATCGGGAGGCAGTGTGCAGGTAAAAAGGTATGTAAAGCTTAAACCAAAAATTAACGAAAGGGAAAGGCAATGGCTATGCAAAACGAAAGTAAAACTGAACTGGCTACAAAGTAAACAGAAATAGAACGCTGGACGACAGCAAAAACTTACTGCGTCCACAAAGTACGTCCGTTCTTGACATGACAATCAACAATGTCCACACAAATAAGGATAGCAACAATGTAAATAGCCTTGCTTGCTAACACAAAGCAGGTGCGGGGAATAGCGCTCAAAGAAACATGAAACTGCTACAGGAAAACACCAACAAAACAGTAAGGGCCACCAAAATAACAGCGGAAGACAAGAACTAAAGCACTACACACAGGAAAACACTAACAAACTCAAAATAAGACATGACGACCTGGTGGAGTTTCATTTTTTTTTAACGTTTTTTGCTGGTGGTGTGCCTCTGGATTTTTTAAATGAGAAAAATGTGCCTTGCCTCAAAAAAGGTTGATAAACACTGCTTTAAACCATCTTTCTCTGTACTTCACTTCTCTCGGCCCTTCACTGCGCACGCCACACAGACAACATCACCCAAATCACCCACAGCGCAACCTCCATCACGTATGTGCAGTGCTCTCATCTGCGCTGTATTGAAACAGTCTTGCGGAAACAAGGAGTTATATAAATATAATTAAACTCATTAAGCGAATCATACAAGCAACAAAATACAAAACAAAGCTTTCTTTCTAATCCAATTGCTTGATGAATGTTGCAGACCTAATGTTGACCAGTAATATTTGAGGGTGGGATAATCCAACAAGAAGGTAGAAGGTTGAATTAATTGTGATTTTTGTTGTTTTCTATAATTTCCCAGCCCAACCTTTAAGCCAATAAAATGTGTTTAAATATGTTGTTAGTTTTCCTTTGTTTCAAAAAATTCCAAGACACGTTGTTAAAAAGTTTAGTCTGCAAACTGGGTTCATAGCCTGATATTGTACAGTAAGTGTATTAAGTCTGTTCATCAGCACTGTCTGGCGCTGGTAATCTGATCTTTCCCTAATGGTGATTTCTACTATGAAGAGATGTCAAGATCTTTCACAACCTATTGAATGTCAATCAATCAATGTTTATTCATATAGCCCTAAATCACAAGTGTCTCAAAGGGCTGCACAAGCCACAACGACATCCTCGGTACAGAGCCCACATAAGGGCAAGGAAAAACTCACCCCAGTGGGACGTCGATGTGAATGACTATGAGAAACCTTGGAGACGACCGCATATGTGGGTAACCCCCCCTCTAGGGGAGACCGAATGCAATGGATGTCGAGTGGGTCTGACATAATATTGTGAGAGTCTAGTTCTTAGTGGATCCAACATAATAGTAAGAGTCCAGTCCATAGTGGGGTCAGCAGGAGACCATCCCGAGTGGAGACGGGTCAGCAGCGCAGAGATGTTCCCAGCCGATGCACAGGCGAGCGGTCCACCCCGGGTCCCGACTCTGGACAGCCAGCACTTCATCCATGGCCACCGGACCTCTGCCCCCCCCCCCCCTCCACAAGGAAGAGGGGAGCAGAGGAGAAAAGAAAAAACGGCAGATCAACTGGTCTAAAAGGGGGGTCTATTTAAAGGCTAGAGTATACAAATGAGTTTTAAGATGGGACTTAAATGCTTCTACTGAGGTAGCATCTCTAATTGTTACCGGGAGGGCATTCCATAGTACTGGAGCCCGAATAGAAAACGCTCTATAGCCCGCTGACTTTTTTTGGGCTCTGGGAATCACTAATAAGCCGGAGTTCTTTGAACGCAGATTTCTTGCCGGGACATATGGTACAATACAATCAACAAGATAGGACGGACCTAGACCGTGTAGTATTTCATACGTAAGTAGTAAAACCTTAAAGTCATATCTTAAGTGCACAGGAAGCCAGTGCAGGTGAGCCAGTATAGGCGTAATATGATCAAACTTTCTTGTTCTTGTCAAAAGTCTAGCAGCCGCATTTTGTACCAATTGTAATCTTTTAATGCTAGACATAGAGAGACCCGAAAATAATACGTTACAGTAGTCGAGACGAGACGTAACGAACGCGTGAACAATGATCTCAGCGTCGCTAGTGGATAAAATAGAACGAATTTTAGCGATATTACGGAGATGAAAGAAGGCCGTTTTAGTAACACTCTTAATGTGTGACTCAAACGAGAGAGTTGGGTCGAAGATAATACCCAGATTCTTTACTGATTCGCCTTGTGTCATTGTTTGATTGTCAAATGTATAGTAACTTTAATGCTATAAAGCCTTGGAAGTCAGCCACTTCTTTGCAGAACAAAGCAATTCAATGACCCTGTCTTCAGTGTTTGTGACGGTGCGTGGATCAGTGCGGCCAAGCGATCACATTACAGCAGGCTATGTTTTGCACATACTCTATGTATACCCCAAACTTATAAACTCAAAGGAAACATTACCTGCCTTAGCACCAGTTTCCCTTCTATTTTGTTCTGTATCCATTGCTGACACCCCTGCCTCTTCATCATTCGTCTTGCTGCACTGCATACACCAGTGGAGAATGACATCAATGCTGTGTCAGCAGAACTTTGTGAGTTCATTTTTTGTGAGAATGAACTTCGGTGTATGCTGTTGTGGGGATTGAGTGGCTTTATTGATCTCTTGATGGGAATCACTGCATCTTATAAAAATATAACTATCTTCAGCATGCATGCGGTAATCTTTGTTCTCTGAGTTCATAACCGTGTTTAGCATGTCAGTCTGTCACACAGACATTATTAAAATTGCAATTAGTTTCTTTGCAAAGGGAAACTGGCAAGCCTTTTGACAAACCACACCTGAAAAAACACCAACAATCCATTGATTGATCCTTTGTGTGAGTCTTGGATAAATGTCCTTTTTGTGTACGTGTTGTTCCAGATGCCGTTGGCAACAAGGTACAAGGGAAACAAGTTCTGGTTATGAGGTTTCTAATCACAGTCGGTGACCTGCTTGTAGAAATGAGACCAAATCTTGTGCCAGAGTTGGGTTATACAGCTCCACTGAAATCAGGTCAACTCAATTGCTGCTGCATGAGAAGATGTATCACTTCCCACTAGGGCAGCTAAACTAAAAGTGCATTGTGGGAAATGCAGTTACAATGTGGAAACGTGGTATTGGGCACCATGCTATTATTTTAGTTGGTTGTCCATGTGTGCTGCAGTCAGACATTCTATAAACTTCAAAGAACAGTAAAATCAATGTAACCGTGTTACTTGTAGTTTTTAGAATGGTGCCTACTGTATATTTTAATAGTGTGTTCTGAAATAGCATCCTTACATGTGGAACCAGCTGTATCATGAAAAGAACATAGTGGTAAAGTTCCAAGAATAAAGTATATACAATTGCAGATTGCACAATGTATTTTTGGTGAATGTCACTGATAGTGTAACAATATCAACAAAATATTTAAACTAGTTTCTTCTTCTCTTGTATTACATACAATTGTTGGATCAAAACAAAGCCAATAGTAGACAATAACTACAAACCTCGTTTCCATGAGTTGGGAAATTGTGTTAGATGTAAATGTAAACGGAATACAATGATTTGCAAATCATTTTCAACCCATATTCAGTTGAATATGCTACAAAGACAACATATTTGATGTTCAAACTGATAAAAAAAAAAGTTTTTTTGCAAATAATCATTAACTTTAGAATTTGATGCCAGCAACACGTGACAAAGAAGTTGGGAAAGGTGGCAATAAATACTGATAAAGTTGAAGAATGCTCATCAAACACTTATTTGGAACATCCCACAGGTGAACAGGCAAATTGGGAACAGGTGGGTGCCATGATTGGCTATAAAAGTAGATTCCATGAAATGCTCAGTCATTCACAAACAAGGATGGGGCGAGGGTCACCACTTTGTCAACAAATGTGTGAGCAAATTGTTGAACAGTTTAAGAAAAACCTTTCTCAACCAGCTATTGCAAGGAATTTAGGGATTTCACCATCGACGGTCCGTAATATCATCAAAGGGTTCAGAGAATCTGGAGAAATCACTGCACGTAAGCAGCTAAGCCCGTGACCTTCGATCCCTCAGGATCAACAAGCGACATCAGTGTGTAAAGGATATCACTACATGGGCTCAGGAACACTTCAGAAACCCACTGTCAGTAACTACAGTTGGTCGCTACATCTGTAAGTGCAAGTTAAAACTCTCCTATGCAAGGCGAAAACCGTTTATCAACAACACCCAGAAACGCCGTCGGCTTCGCTGGGCCTGAGCTCATCTAAGATGGACTGATACAAAGTGGAAAAGTGTTCTGTGGTCTGACGAGTCCACATTTCAAATTGTTTTTGGAAACTGTGGACGTCGTGTCCTCCGGACCACAGAGGAAAAGAACCATCCGGATTGTTATAGGCTCAAAGTTGAAAATCCAGCATCTGTGATGGTATGGGGGTGTATTAGTGCCCAAGACATGGGTAACTTACACATCTGTGAAGGCGCCATTAATGCTGAAAGGTACATACAGGTTTTGGAACAACATATGTTGCCATCCAAGCAACGTGCGGTACGTGCGGGTACTAGACTGGCCTGCCTGTAGTCCAGACCTGTTTCCCATTGAAAATGTGTGGCGCATTATGAAGCCTAAAATACCACAACAGAGACCCCCGGACTGTTGAACAACTTAAGCTGTACATCAAGCAAGAATGGGAAAGAATTCCACCTGAGAAGCTTAGAAAATGTGTCCCCTCAGTTCCCAAATGTTTACTGAGTGTTGTTAAAAGGAAAGACCATGTAACACAGTGGTGAACATGCCCTTTCCCAACTACTTTGGCACGTGTTGCAGCCATGAAATTCTAAGTTAATTATTATTTGCAAAAAAAAATATAGGGTTGAAAAGGATTTGCAAATCATTGTATTCCGTTTATATTTACATCTAACACAATTTCCCAACTCATATGGAAACAGGGTTTGTAAGTAGTATTTTATTTATATAGCACTTCTCACATAGAGTTCACGGCCTGCTTCACGTTGTTAAAATACAAATAATACAGTCAAAACAAGCATACAGCATGATGCAACAACAGAAAACATTGCCAAATAAAATAATAAATATAACAATAAAAATTATATACAAATGTATGCAAATTAAATATTACAGGAATGTGCACGTAAACAAATGTTTTTAACTGCCTTATAAAAATGTCAACTGGAGGGGAAGCTCTCATTTCATAAAGGAGTGTGTTCCACCATTTAGGGCAGTGGTGTCAAATGTACGGCCTGCGGGCCGGATAAGGCCCGCGAGCAGGTGTTATCCAGCCCGCGGGATGAGTTTGCTAAGTATAAAAATGAGCGGAAATTTTTGAATGAAAGAAACTGCTGTTCTAAATGTGTCCACTAGATGTCACAAAAGCAATTCTTTGTATCTATGTAGATGATGCTACATATGTAAAAAAAAAACACACAAAAAAACACATGATGTTAGTACACCAGTCAAGGAAAATGAGCAAACTACATAAATAACATCCTGTAATTTGATTATGATATTATTTTTTGATCTTGATAGATTTAAAATTACCACCAATGAGTTGACTGATGAACACTATCACATAATTTATTCAGAAAGTATAAATAACGACAAATAGAGATAGAATACTATTAACCGCAACATGTAAGTGTAAAAAAACAACAACATTATGTTTTCTACATTTTCAGAATGTGCTTGTTCTATTTTTAAACAAAGAAAACAATCTGAAGTTGTCTTTATTTTTAAGTTATCGTGCCGTGATTTTACCAGTCCGGACCACTTGGGAGTAGATTTTTCTCCATGTGGCCCCTGATTTAAAATGACTTTGACACCCCTGATTTCGGGTCAACTGACTCAAAGGCTCTATCACTTTTACGTGATACCTTTACACCTCCCTGATACTGAAGTACATGTCAAACTACTTCCTTAACGTAAATGACCGCCATAACCACAACACCAAGGGGAGCTCCACTAACCACGTTAAACCCAGATTCCGATCTAACAAAGGTCTTAACTCATTCTCTTTCTATGCCACATCAATGTGGAATGCACTCCCAACAGGTGTAAAAGAAAGGGCATCTCTATCCTCCTTCAAAACCGCACTAAAAGAACACCTCCAGGCAACTTCAACCCTAAACTAACACCCTCCCTTCCTCATCATACCTCCTCGGATTGTAAATAATCAAATGTAAACAATCAAATGTAGTCACTTTTTCTTATGATTTCTGATCTCTCTCTCTCTGTCCAATACTTGCTGTACATATCCTACCAAGTCAGACCTACACTGTTCCAATGCCCATTTCTCTGATGATGCAATTGTTGATGACTGAAGTGTTGATTCCAACCAAACTTAACCCCCCGCCCCCTCCATATCCCACACCCCGGATTGTAAATAATGTAAATAATTCAATTTATATACTGTGATGATTATCTTGTGTGATGACTGTATTATGAAAATAGTATATATTTGTACCATGAATCAATTTAAGTGGACCCCGACTTAAACAAGTTGAAAAACTTATTCGGGTGTTACCATTTAGTGGTCAATTGTACGGAATATGTACTTCATTGTGCAATATACTCATAAAAGTTTCAATCAATCAATCAAAACGTTTTGCCAGGTGCCAAAAGGTAAGAAAAGGTAGTTTTGCATAATAGGTCCCCTTTAAAGGGCATTATTCGGGGATGGCGATCACATACTTTTTCACGAAAGTCGGCCAATACTGATTCTGATCAGATTCCTTAACACTTGTGTTCCCACTCCCCCTTGTGATCTACGTTGTGTTACGTGCTATACCACACTAGACCAGTGTTTTTCAACTAGTGTGCCGTGAGATACAGTCTGGTGTGCTGTGGGAGATTATGTCATTTCACCTAATTGGGTTAAAAATATGTTTTACAAACCAGTAATTATAATCCGCAAATACTGTGCCATTGTTCAGTGTCTGTACTGTCTAGAGCAGGCCTGGGCAATTATTTTGACCTGGGGGCCAAATTTAGAGAAAAAAAATGTGTCTGGGGGCCGGTACAGCTACATATTTTTAGGACCACTAATACAAAAGCTCACAATAATGTCTGATTGAATGCTAAAAACATTATGACAGACCGCCTTAAAAAACAGAATGGAATTTTACCATTTTTTACTGAATGAGACACCCAGATTATACGTGAAAATAAAGAATGTGGGGTTTACAATATTAACTATGAAGGATAAAACACTGAATATTGACAACATATGAATGTCACACCCCCTCTCCATCCACATATTTTACAATCAAGCAAAAGGCAACAAAAATGCAACAAACACAGTGAAATATGAACGCAAAGAGTAAAACAAACTCCACCTACAATCTTATATATGTGATATATCGCTAAGCTTTAGCACTTTGTTGTAAAAATCTCCTTCCACGTCTGTCCCTGACACCCACATGTCAGGCTCTGGAAACACTCTGTGGAAACGCTCCCCACCCACACTGCTTGGTGCCTCGTCTGAGCTGCTGTGACTTAGATGACTATACTAACTAATTGGATTACCATAGTAACTCATTAGATTACCATAGTAACTAATTAGATTACCATAGTAACTAGTATATCATGCAAAGGTGCAGATTCCAACCATTGAAATACTTTGTATAGCAAGACTTACGGTCATTAGAAAACATCACTGCACATCATAATGACAGCTACACTTTCCATCTTAAAGATCTAAAAAAATTATTTGGGAATGTCCGGCGGGCCAGATTGAAAAACTCAACGGGCCGCATGTGGCCCCCTGGCCTTAATTTGCCCAGGTCTGGTCTAGAGCTTGGCAGAGTAACCGTATAATAGTCTTCCATATGAGCAGGTGGCAGCAGGTAGCTAATTGCTTTGAGACGATGATGGTTTGTCGTGATCTCAATATGTAGACGACAGCGGGAGGCAGGGTGCAGGTAAAAATGTATCTAATGCTTAAACCAAAAATAAACAAAAGGTGAGTGCCCCTAAAAAAAAGGCATTGAAGCTTAGAGAAGGCAATGCAGAACGAAACTAAAACTGAACTGGCTGCAAAGTAAACAAAAACAGAATGCTGGATGACAGCAAAGACTTACAGCATGTGTAGCAGAGACAGCGTTCACAAAGTACATCCGAACATAACATGACAATCAACAATGTCACCACAAAGAAGGATAGAGTCCGCACAACTTAAATAGTCTTGATTGCGAAAACAAAGCAGGTGCGGGGAGTAGCGCTCAAGGAAGACATGAAACTGCTACAGGAAAAATACCAACAAAAGAGGAAAAGCCACCAAAATAGGAGCGCAAGACAAGAACTAAAAAACTACACACAGGAAAACACCAAAAAACTAAAAATAAGTCACGGTGCGATATGACAGTACTTTGAGACAAGCGCTATAGTGATGCATGCTTATTTATGGTTCAAAGTCATATTCAACAATTGCAAGAACATTGTCAATATCGGCAGCTAAGTTTCATTTTGTTCATGTTTTCTGCTGGTGGTGTGCCTCCGGGTTTTTTCAATGAAAAACACGTGCCTTGGCTCAAAAAAGGTTGAAAAACACCGCACTTGACACACTTTCCTATTATTATGACAACAATCACTTCATTCTCCCGTTTTCTCCTCACGCCGCAGCCACACACAGTGGGGGCGGGGCTTCATATGCAAATATAGCCTGAGTGCGCGGCATGGGCTGAACTCTCACAAGCCTCGCCCACATGAGCAGTTGCCCGGCAACGTCCCACACGGAGGAGGGAGGGGCCATGAATAGAACAAGTCAAGCGGTGTGAACGACGCCACTCAGGGGACGTGCTGGTGTGTGACTACTTTGTCACCAAACAGTTACTTTCTTTCAACCTGCTTCGCTCACATTTGGACGATACTGTTTGGAGTTTTCGCGATAATTCCTCTTTTTGTCGCCTCTCGGAAGGGAGCACCTGTTCGTGTGTCGGCTGTTAGCTAACACCAAGGACCGATTGTGAGTCGCCTTCACCGGGAGAGAGTGAATGACTTCGGTGGATGAAGGTCTGTCTGGAGCAAAGAGGGGGGCCGCCGACTGTGGACCTCCCTCTATAGGAAGTGATGTGAGTAAGCGATGGCGAACACTTCATTGTTTTCAAAGATAATAATTAGCTACATTTGTGTATGATGGTGTAGGAGAGAATACCGCACAATTGTTGGCATTTGAGTTAGAATATGCTGCATTATTGGTGCATGGTAAAGCTGTCTGTTGCAGCTGTAGCCAAACATCCCTGGTCTGCTCTTGTCTTAAAGTCGGGGTTTGTTTATGGCATTTAACTGTTCCTCTGCTTTGAAATTCATGTTGCAACAGCAAACAAATGTCGGATAAAACAAATCAGAGGCGGGTTTGTGTACCTTGAGAAAATTAAAGAAAACCAGCCTTTTCAAATTAGCTTTGTCCAAACTTTTTCCCACTGAGAACACATAGTGAAAAAGTCAAATGATGGTTGGGGCGTTTTGATATTTTTCATTTTTGAATAAGGGTTAAAGATATTATTTTACGTATATTTTTGAAGACAAAACTGTGTGGTGTGTAGGTGACAACCCCGCGACTTCAAAAGGGACAAGCGGTAAAATAAATGGATGGATGAATGGTGTAGGTGACAATATTTATTATTAGTGTTACCAACAAGAAACCCACAAACCCAATAAACAGTTAAACATCCCCAGTCTGCACTTGTCTTAAAGTCGGAGTTTGTTTATGGCATTTAGCTGTCCCTCGGCTTTGAAATTCACGTTGCAACAGCAAACAAATGTCGGATAAAAACAAATGAGAGGCGGGTTTGTGAAGCTGTACCTTGAGAAAAATAAAGAAAACCAACTTTTTCAAATTTGCTATGTCCAAACTTTTTCCCAATGAGAACACATAGTGAAAAAGTTTTGATATTTTTCATTTTTGTATAAGGTTTAAAGGTATTATTTTACGTATATTTTTGAAGACAAAACTGTGGTGTGTAGGGGACAACGCCGCGACCCCAAAAGGGACAAGCGGTAAAAAACATGGATGGATGAATAGTGTAGGTGACAACATTTATTATTAGTGTTATCAACAAGAAACCCACAAACCCAATAAACAGTTAAACATCCCCAGTCTGCACTTGTCTTAAAGTCGGGGTTTGTTTATGGCATTTAACTGTCCCTTGGCTTTGAAATTCACGTTGCAACAGCAAACAAATGTCGGATAAAAACAAATGAGAGGCGGGTTTGTGAAGCTGTACCTTGAGAAAAATAAAGAAAATCAGCCTTTTCAAATTTGCTATGTCCAAACTTTTTTCCCACTGAGAACACAGTGAAAAAGTTTAATTTTTAATTTTTGTATAAGGTTTAAAGATTTTATTTTACGTATATTTTTGAAGACAAAACTGTGGTGTGTAGGGGACAACGCCGCGACCCCAAAAGGGACAAGCGGTAAAAAAAAAAGAATGGATGAATAGTGTAGGTGACAACATTTATTATTAGTGTTATCAACAAGAAACCCACAAACCCAATAAACAGTTAAACATCCCCAGTCTGCACTTGTCTTAAAGTCGGGGTTTGTTTATGGCATTTAACTGTCCCTCGGGTTTGAAATTCACGTTGCAACAGCAAACAAATGTCGGATAAAAACAAATCAGAGGCGGGTTTGTGAAGCTGTACCTTGAGAAAAATAAAGAAAATCAGCCTTTCCAAATTTACTTTGTCCAAACTTTTTCCCACCGAGAACACATAGTGAAAAAGTTTTGTTTTTCATTTTTGTATGAGGTTTAAAGATATTATTTTACGTATATTTTTGAAGACAAAACTGTGTGGTGTGTAGGGGACAACGCCGCGACTCCAAAAGGGACAAGCGGTAAAAAAAAAGAATGGATGAATAGTGTAGGTGACAACATTTATTATTAGTGTTATCAACAAGAAACCCACAAACCCAATAAACAGTTAAACATCCCCAGTCTGCACTTGTCTTAAAGTCGGGGTTTGTTTATGGCATTTAACTGTCCCTCGGGTTTGAAATTCACGTTGCAACAGCAAACAAATGTAGGATAAAAACAAATCAGAGGCGGGTTTGTGAAGCTGTACCTTGAGAAAAATAAAGAAAATCAGCCTTTCCAAATTTACTTTGTCCAAACTTTTTCCCACCGAGAACACATAGTGAAAAAGTTTTGTTTTTCATTTTTGTATGAGGTTTAAAGATATTATTTTACGTATATTTTTGAAGACAAAACTGTGTGGTGTGTAGGTGACAACACCGCGACCCCAAAAGGGACAAGCTTTAAAAAAAAAATGGATGGATGAATAGTGTAGGTGACAACATTTATTATTAGGGTTATCGACAAGAAACTCACAAACCCAATAAACAGTTAAACATCCCCAGTCTGCACTTGTCTTAAAGTCGGGGTTTGTTTATGGCATTTAACTGTCCCTCGGCTTTGAAATTCACGTTGCAACAGCAAACAATTGTCGGATAAAAACAGATCAGAGGTGGGTTTGTGAAGCTGTACCTTGAGAAAAATAAAGAAAATCAGCCTTTTCAAATTTGCTATGTCCAAACTTTTTTCCCACTGAGAACACAGTGAAAAAGTTTTATTTTTCATTTTTGTATAAGGTTTAAAGATTTTATTTTACGTATATTTTTGAAGACAAAACTGTGGTGTGTAGGGGACAACGCCGCGACCCCAAAAGGGACAAGCGGTAAAAAAATGGATGGATGAATGGTGTAGTTGACAACATTTATTATTAGTGTTATCGACAAGAAACCCACAAACCCAATGAACAGTTAAACATCACTAGTCTGCACTTGTCTTAAAGTCGGTGTTTGTTTATGGCATTTAACTCTCCCTCGGCTTTGAAATTCACGTTGCAACAGCAAACAAATGTCGGATAAAAACAAATCAGAGGCGGGTTTGTGAAGCTGTACCTTGAGAAAAATAAAGAAAATCCGCTTTTTCAAATGTGCTATGTCCAAACTTGTTCCCACTGAGAACACATAGTGAAAAAGTTTTGATATTTTTAATTTTTGTTTAAAGTTTAAAGATAGTATTTTACGTATATTTTTGAAGACAAAACTGTGTGGTGTGTAGGTGACAACCCCGCGACCCCAAAAGGGACAAGCGGTAAAAAAATGGATGGATGAATGGTGTAGGTGACAACATTTATTATTAGTGTTACCAACAAGAAACCCACAAACCCAATAAACCGTTAAACATCACTAGTCTGCACTTGTCTTAAAGTCAGGGTTTGTTTATGGCATTTAACTGTCCCTCGGCTTTGAAATTCACGTTACAACAGCAAACAATTGTCGGATAAAAACAGATCAGAGGTGGGTTTGTGAAGCTGTACCTTGAGAAAAATAAAGAAAATCAGCCTTTTCAAATTTGCTATGTTAAAACTATTTCCCACTGAGAACACATAGTGAAAAAGTTTTGATATTTTTAATTTTTGTATAAAGTTTAGATATATTATTTTACGTATATTTTTGAAGACAAAACTGTGTGGTGTGTAGGTGACAACCCCGCGACCCCAAAAGAGACAAGCGGTAGAAAACGGATGAATGGATGGTGTAGGTGACAACATTTATTATTAGGGTTATCAACAAGAAACCCACAAACCCAATAAACTGTTAAACATCCCTAGTCTGCACTTGTCTTAAAGGTTTAAATATATTATTTTACGTATATTTTTTAAGACAAAACTGTGTGGTGTGTAGGTGACAACCCCGCGACCCCAAAAGAGACAAGCGGTAGAAAACGGATGAATGGATGGTGTAGGTGACAACATTTATTATTAGTGTTATCAACAAGAAACCCACAATCCCAATAAACAGTTAAACTTACTTAAAGTTGGCCATTTTCAAATCCAAGCTGAAAACACTTGTATTTATTTGTGCATATGACAACTGAAAGTATTTTATCTACACTTTGATTTGTTGTATGATTATATTTTGATTTTAATTTGAATTATGGTTATTGTTTCATTTTTATTTTTTCCTTCTTGTAACTTTCTGTAAAGCACTTTGAATTGTGTACGGATTTTGCTCTAAATGAGTCTGCTTTGCCTTGCCTTACTGAAATGTAATGAAGTGGTAGAGTAAAGTAATCTAAAATCATGTATAAAGCTTCTAGATAAAGTCAATCAAACAACATTCAAAACAGGTTTGTAAAAAGAGAAAGTTAGTATGACCTAAAAGGAACACAGATTAAAAAAGAAGAAGTAAAATCTAGTTTTAGAACAGTGACAACGAAAAGATGCATTTCAATCATTAGTTTATGGAACAAACTTAACAGTGGAGCAAAACAATGTAAATATATTTCTGTATTTAAAAAACGTCAATATCATGATAATGAAAATATATGGCAGAGTATGCTCACACAGTTTTTTGTTGTTTATGAAATAGAAACATATCCTTAATAGTCTTCTGAGTTGAATAGCTACTGTTGTATTTGTGTGAATAGGGGCAGATATAACTTTATTTATAGTTATTTCTTCTCCTTTTCGTTCATGGTTTATTCTAATGTTGCATCAAATATTCTTTAGTTAATATTGGGTGAATGAAATTAAAATAGAAATGGAAACATTAGGTTACATTTTTACAGGTTAGTGGCTTTTTGCTTTTTTTTAATACATTTTATTTTTACTAAATAACAATTTGGGGGCTTTGGGCACCAATGTGCTAAGCGAACACCAGTTATGTTTGAATGCAAATCGAATAGATTTTTAGTTCCCATGGTGAGAGTATACACAGAGTCCGAAGTAAGCGAAAAGAAAAATCCACTTTGAAAACACCTGCTTCTGGTAATTTGTAAAATTCTGGATATTGCTTTGGTTGTACATGCTGGATATTGGACATTATTTCCAACATATGACCGATACATAATGGCATCTTAAGTTTGTTCTCGGATTGTCTTGCTGTCCAATCATGTCAGCTTAACTTGCTAGGTATCACAGGATAGCTATGTCAACAAGTTCAGGTGCGAGGGAAAAAAATTGCTATTTTCTTTTGGGAACTTTGGAAATATGTATATCTATGCTTGCATTATCAGAATATTCTGATCCACTGACAATGGACTCCACAGCTATACAAATCTTCACAATATAGAATCCAGCATACTCCGATTTCCCCACTGATTTGCTGTTTATTCATAATATCAAATAAACATTAAAAGGTAGGTTCTGTATAAATGTAGCTCTTACTTTGATAAGAGGTTGCTCGTCTCACATGGCTGTGCAACTGATGCTTGTTAATTAGTCCCAAAGTAGAATGCTGACTAAGTTGAGTTGCCGTGAGATTGTCCGAAGCAACATGTGACGTGTTCAATACTACAGGTGCTGGACTTGAAGTTACATAATGAGATTTACTCTCCTTATAGAGCTGTGTTGTACAAAACACTGTCAGGAGGACTTGACTTTCTCTCTTCAGTCATCTTGTTGACGGTTTTCCCCTGTCGTCTGATATTATTACTCTCATTATGTTTTTTTTCTATTCTCTCTATGAGGAAATTCAAGCCACAAGTGTCCCGGTGTGTACTCTAGCACTAGATTAACTCACGCTACTGAGCTGTTCTGGATGAATGGAGGCTAATCTGGAGTTAAAACAGTCCCACCTTTCCCACAATCTCTTTTACATCATCAGACGTAATGATACTGTGAGAGCGAGAAGAAAATAGTCTCCACACAAACAAAACACATGGTAATTGTCAACACCAAAACATTCACATCTTCTGAGTCATTGAGTTTTTGTAAAGTAGATTTTAAAGTTTAATAATAACCTTGGGTTTGTACTTACCTGTGAAGGAGTGTTAGAGCCACAATGAAAACTAATCTTATTCTTATCGAATAATCTTAAGATTTTATCCCCAAAAAATTGCAATATTGCAAAAATACCTTTTTATATTTATGGGTTAGCTAAACTTATTTCAAAAGGAACATCCTTTTTTTTTTTTTTTACTCAGTTTGCAAAGATTGATCAATTACATCGATTCATTTGTTTACAAAAAATGGTTCAATCATCTATTTCAATGTTAATGATGCGCATTTATTCGGAACAAAAAGAAAGGTTATGACAAGCTGAAATGTATTTGTTAATTTTAACCATTTTCTCTAAAATACGCAATGAGGCTATAAATAGTTTTATCTGATTATGTGATTAATCCATAGATAAATCTATTACTAAAATAATGAATAGCTGCATCCCTAAATATTATACTTGTACAAGTCAACAAACATAACAAGAAGTAAGAAGAAGCAGAATTTATGTATTCCTACACTTTGACCATGTCCACATACACCATGACACTTTAGCTCTAATATTATAATAAAAACCTTCTAATTGTACAAGAATAAAGTTGCAAAAAATATGATTTTATGACTGTAATTTTCTGAGAAAATTTCACTTGTACATTTTACTGTTGCTTTTTAATTTTCGTGTGATTATAATACTACGTTTCTCTTTAGTTTTTGCAAGCACTAAATAATCAAATAATAACCTGACTGGTGTATAATCAGAATTAGAGTCAGGACCTTGACCACCTGCCAGGGGTCTGCCTTTGCAGACAATGAAATGACCCCCTTTCTGTGGGTTGACACAACAGCACATCATCAGAAAGACACTTGTTAAACAAAGCTGGAAGTTCCCCCCTCCTCTTTAGTGCTTTAACATTTGAGGACATCAGACACAAAACACTTCGACGCCAGCCTTGAACAATGAATCTGAACCAGGACTGTCAACTGTTTGTGCCACCATATAGTTTCACATGTCCAAGCCATTAGAATGGAGAGCGTAGTGGTAATTGGATAGATTTGCAGCTCCCAGACTGAATGCTTTATTGATTAAACAAGCAACTCAAATGTTGTGCAACCAGTATTTTGCAGGTTTGTTTTTATAAATAAGTCCAATGAAAATATTTTTGAAAAACATTTTTTTTTAGATTGGAGAAACTTTGCACATGACAATAGAAAAAAAACTTTGCACATGACAATAGAAAAACATTTCTTATTATTCTAATTACTAGTAGTATAGTAGGAGATGACAAAACAGCAACCTGTGCACCTAACCAGAGCCAAAACTAAGACTGACAGACAATAATACACTAAGACAAAGCTAGGCTAAATGTTGACTTATTAGCTAACTCCATTGTGGGGACACTTGATTTGCCAAATATATTGTGGTAAGGCTTGTATGACATAAAACAAACTGTTTCCAAAACTCAAATATTAGCTCCTCATTTTTTAATGGCTTCTCCATTGGTCTGTTTTGTTTCATGTGACGATGCCGGAGTCCGAGACTCTGGGTTCCACGTTGTTGACTGACCATTTTTGTAAGCAGATCCAGGGAAAAACAAAAACATCTCACACAACCAGATAATTGTGACGTGTGATTGATTAAAAAACACTCCCTTCCTGGTTTAATAAACTGGTTTCACCTGACTTCCTCAATGCTTCTTTGTGTTGATATGAACAGGTGCTCGCCACACTGACTTTACACAAACACACTTGTCCTTGATTTGAGGTCCTTTTCTGCTATATTACATGTCTACAAACTTCCGGTTTCTCAGATCCATTGATCTAAGAATGCAGGATGTTTGTTAATGATTGATGCTTGCTAAGACTAACTGCAGCAGTGATAACTCAATAACCTACAATAGGTTAAAAGGGCAGGACGGATTTAGTGTTTTTTAACAACAGATTTCAAAGTGTGATGCAGGAATGTGGCAACGGCTTAAGCAAAATGGGGAAGTAAACTTAAAGCAGAATGGACTCATCTTTAGTTGAGATTGACCAATATGAATTTTTTCAGGGCTGATATTATTAGTAAGTTTATTAGTATTATTAGTTGAAAATGAGGTCGATACTCGATTTTTGGAGCCGATATCCTTTTTAAAAATAAAAAAAATTTATAACCTTTATTTACCCAGGAAAGTCCCATTGAGGTTAATCAATTTTTAAGGGAGTCCTACACATTCATACACCAGTGTCGGTCTCTTTCTCAATCCCACAAACATGCTTCTACTCTAACAGCCTGTTTCCACGTACATTTGACACAGCCGTACACCCACCAGAGTTTTTCCACACTTTTCTCTACGCCGTGTGTTTGAGGACCTTGCATGTCAAAATACCAAATATTGGTGCCGATAATGGGTAAACCCCTAATTTAAAGGTACTTCTTTGAGAGTAAACAATCTGGGCTGACCAGAAAACTGCAGATAATGACTGTGCTACACTACCCGCTACTGCGCTAGTTTTGCCACTTTGGAAGTGTTTATTATCCACATTCACTCATTTGGTTTCTTTCTTTTCTAACACTTTTTTGTGTACCATTCCGGCAAAAGATACATGACTCAATTGGTCCTTTAGTTTTTTAAAACACTTATAAATATGTATACATACTGCAGTTCATGCCTATTTCATTACTGATTCAGTGAGTGCTTTAGGAACTGAAACCTTGCTGGTCTTTTCGCAAATCATTTAATTAACACGTGAATGTGCGATGAATGAATAGCGTGCCTTTTTGGCATCTTTGCGTTACTAAGGTCCTGGGTGAAAGTGTCAGCTGGATGTCATGGCCCTCCCTTTTTTGTTCCGTCAGAAAGCTGCCATCATGAGTTTTTAACTTTGGTTTTAATGATGTGATGAAATTCAAGTTTTCCTTGTTCAACGGCTGGTCCGCACCTAGTAAACTTATAAAGAACTTCAAAAGTCCCAGGCCACCGGTGGCTGGGTTGTAAAAAAAAAGCCTTTTATGATCATTAAACAATAAATAGGACCGAAGTGGGTGTAAGCAGTGACGTTATGTTTCCATTTCAATTAGGTAATTATTAAACAGGTTTCTGCAAATGAAGATACAGTCTCTGTACTCTGATTGCCAAAACTGATTTTGTAAGGTACTGTATGCTCACAATGTACTGTAAACCTAATATGAACTCATTTCAGGGCATATACCTCCCTGTACTTACCTGAGAAGAGTATCAGTCTGAATGCCTCCACTCAGTAGTTCCAGCCCCTCCCTGTAATATGCTTTATTCAGGCCAACATTCTTGGTAATCCAAGCTGCTACCTGGGTCCTTAGGTACTGCAATCGAAACAAGCAAATGTCTATGTGGTCTAACATTTTTGCAAATACAGTACTCTTTATTCTGCGTACGCACGTTAAATTGACTTAGTGGTGTATTACCTTACAGTTAGAAGGAAGAGGCTTTTATTTCTTATAATTAATGTTAATTGTGAGTCATTCTCATTTTGTCCGCAATTATTTTAGTTTTACAAAACAATAGTGAAATACGAGTTATTACTTCCTCTCTCTCAGTAGCGAAGATGGTCAATTGTTTTGTAGTATGCAGAGTAGTTGCGCTGCTGTTGCCGTGGCAACCTTTAGTGGTCTTTAACAGTAGAAATGCCAAGAGAGTTATGCTCAGTGTTTTGTAGTGCTTGTTCGAACATACATTTTACACTTACGGTAAATAATCAACGCCTATTCACATATTTCAAAAATGACCATGTCTTTGTTGCATGTTTACATTATTTACATCTTAATTATAATGATAGCCCCAGAACAAAAGTATCCAATGACTATGTTTACACTGCAGGCCAAAGTGGACCAAATCTGTTTTTTTCCACAATCTTTCATTTTTTTTTCCCAGTATAATGTCTCACCATCGTCAGACACCATTATTATAAAGGCGCACAGGCCCCATTATGGCCTCGACGTCACTGGCATTCGTAGTTCAAAAAAAGGAAGTTAAACGGATTCCGTAAATGAACAAGGAAGTCGCTACTACTACTACTACTTTGCAAAATAAAAGCTGCCACACCTTAAAAATGAGGGGGTTTTACACAAAAACAAAGTAATATACAGTATAAATGGGTATATATTAGGGGTGTGTATCTCTACCTTAAATGGCAATTCGATATAAACTCTCGATACATGGGTTACGAGAGGATTCTCTAACAATACTTTTTAAAATATTACGATTCGATTCGATGTGATATGATTCAATGCAATTCGATGCAGATGGAAGCTTTGTATGGTGAAAAGAAAATTAATTGTATCATGTCAGAACAATGTTGTTTATTTTTTAAATAGACACAAAACAAGTGGTGCCTGTATTAATTATGAGCACATAGTAGAAGTATCAACTTCCAGGCATTGCAATCTATAAACTTAAAGAAAAGAAGATGTAAATAAAACACTTTTGGAAAAGCTACCAGGTACTGTTGTTTGTTCAGGTAGCAACAAATAAATACAGAGAATAACAAGCTGTGCATCATATAACACCGCAGTAACACAAGTGAAAAATACAATAGATGCCACCATGTAAATTAAACAGCAGCTTCAGTGTAGAAATACTGTATTTATTTATTTATTTACTATTATGAATGCATTAAAAAAATACATTTCATAATGATTGTGAATGATTGGCAATATTCCCCAAAAAGTGCAGTTCCTTTTTAAGTGTTGTTAACTTGAAACTTTTCAGCATGAATTGTTGTTACAAACGTTTGTGTGGTGCTGCTTCTTATTTGTAATTATTCCAAGCTGATGTGTTATCTGTATGCAACAGCAGCTGAACCGAATGTGACAGTGTGTCGTAATTTGGACAATCAGCTGGATAAAAAAATACCGGAGGCAGTATAATTCGTCCAGAATCTTCACGGTCCAGAAGGACCGACACAATTAGAAAACGGTACTTGTTATACATACCTAATGAACAGTGTAGTAGTTGATGTGATTACCTCGCAGAGTTGTGGCTAAGTTGGGGCTGAAAGTCTTTCAATTAAGTTGGTTTAGGTCTGCTAGCATTAGCATCCCTTGCTCCCTCATCGCCGTCTAGCTCCATGCCATCATGTGAGTGCTCAGATTAATCGTGCTGCTGCTACTTCATCGCGGCCTTCCAAACGTTAAAAATGGCCATACTTTTATCCAGCTGAACATTCTTTGGTTCCAAACGTTAACCACACTTTAGATTTAATATTCGAGGGTGCATTGTTTGTAAACTCTGTCGGTGCTGTCTGCTATGTTGCTGTGTCGTCAGTCGCAAACGGTACTCTCGTATTACGTAGTCACAGAAATCTCGTAAGATTAGAGCGGCCATATTTCAGTTTAGTTCAGTTCAGTTTATTTCGGTACCAAAATATTCGTATCAAGACAACCCACGTCTTTTCCTGCGCACACAAATGACATGGCTCGACCAAAGACAATGTAAAAGTCGTAAACAGGTCGCATTGCCGTTTAGACTGCTGTCACATTTGAAAATATCAGATTCCAATCAGATTCGGGCTGAAATCTGATGCGAAAATATCAGATTTGAAGCACTTTGAAGAGTTTCAACTGAAAAAAAATTCTGATCTGTGTCACTTACTTGAAGCCATTACAATCCTATTTAGTGTCCAAAGTAAACAGAGCCTAATATTCCTCACTGTTGTAACAGAGCTGAATTTATTGAACACAATTATAATTTTCTTTGCCTATGTCTTTTTAATTTGCATTGATATCCAGAAGTTCCATAGATGCTTTATCTCGCAATATGATAAGCTTATTATTTTGTATTCTTGTGTATTTGCAAAAAAAAAAGCTAAGCTGTAAGTACAGCTATTGTTAGAGTTTAACCACTTTATTTACATACTCGGATATATTTTCAAAATTAGCTTGTTGTAGTTTTTAGTGATTTTGACCTTAGTGCTACTGAAGCCACATTTGGACTCCCTGTTTATTTTTAAACAATGTTCTTTAATCATTTTACAGATGGCCAATAACGTATGGCCAATTAGCTACTAGGTCCTGCCCGTGCCCCTGTGAACCTTTGTTAAATGGCGGCCATGTTTTCCAAACAATCTTGCTCAAATTTTACAAATATATGCTTGTCAGTCCCCTAAAGGTGCGTACCAGAATTCATGGTGTTCCAGTGGGTGTTGTGAGCTGTGTGGGAACTTTCAAGTCACTCTGACCTATGTGGTTTGATGGCAGCACTACCATGCGATGTATTGGTTGGTCATAACAGTAACAGCACAAGCAACATCTGTGTTTTCAGGAGTAGAAGAGTTAACTTACACAAATGCAGGTAGTCATGGGAAAAGTTGCAGTGGTTGAAAACATGATGACTTTATCTCAGACTAATTTTTATGTAGAGGAATATTTCAGTTTCAGTGTGAATATTTGTGAGTTGTGCAGCCTCCACTTGGATCCACAGAGGGGATGTGAGATGACACAAACACCCACTGGCAACAGCTAGGGCTGAACATCACAGCCGAAGCGCTACACGAAATACACTTGAGAATATTTTGTGTTGGCAACATTTAAATTGCCCGGTGGCTAAGAGGAGACGATGGAGTGGGAAGATGGCGTGATACATATGTATAACAGTCCTTTGCTGGGACATCCATAGATGTATCTTAATTCTGCTGCATTTTCTTTTCATGTGGTTGTCTTTATTTAGGCTCTCCAGCATCCATCTGTGGATCCTCTTTTCTCTGCATTGATCAGCCTTCATCTCAGTCTGTATTCCCTTTTGGTATGCTGACTCACACTGAATCAAAGCCTTTTGGATCCCTCTGATCAATGTTGGTTGATATCTCAGCTCATTCACTGATATACTCTGGCACAAAGGGCCTGATTTACTAAGATCCAAATACCACGCGCTAACCAGCATGTGCAAAAAATAAAATAGCGTGTACTATAAGTGGGCGTGTTGCGTATGATCTACTAACACTCTGTGTGCAATTGCAAAGTAAGGATTTTGCGTGCATACAGGGCTTTTACTACAGAGACCGTTGATAATTTTTTGCACATTCATGTTATCATGTTCCTACCTGTGTGCAATGTGTTGAACCACTAGTACACATTTATAATCTGCAATACCTTTTCTGAATCCCAATCTAGACAACAGAAATATATGCACACCGACAATTAATTCTTAATCCCATCATCCATCCATCCCTGCCTCAATAAAGTAATGCCGTTTTTTTTTTTTTAAACAAAGGCCACATGATACAAAGATGACACATTTTCCATTCCTTCATTTATTACCCCTGAAGTTTGGGTGTTGTTCAGTACGTAGAACAGGAACAAGGCTACAAACCGGAACTATTAATGCTGCACTTCAGGGAATAAAAACAAATTTGATTCCTAAAAATAAAATAAGTAACATTTTTCACTTTCCTATTAAAGAAGTGTAGTATATTGTATACATCTATTTTTTAATTTTTTTAATTTTAGAATTGTATTCATTGGAGGATTGCCTGCTAGCATTCTGGAGTTTTTTTAATCGTTGCATTTTCTGTATTGACAATTAACCAAGCTGTGACCCTAAAACCAAAGTAAGTCCCAAAACATAATTCTGAAATACAGTATTGTTAAACAACACACACTATTATTAATTATTTTATTGGTTTCATACGAACCATCACTTTCTGTTTAAATATGCCCATCCGTTTTCTGCCAAGCTTCTTTATTTACTGTCGGGCATGGATTACAGAAAGAAGCCACATCAAACTTGCAAGCATTGCGTATGAAGGAATTAAATAGCTTGGCATAATTTTGCATGACTAGGATTTTGCCTTTGCAGATGGTTTGTACCAAATCATGTTTATAGCGTACCGTTCTATCCACAATGGTTACGATTACTCTGAAAGTACAGGTAGTTTAGCTGTTATCCAGTCTCTGTTTTTAGTTTTGTCCTGTGCTCTAACACAAACATGTTACAATTAAGCCCAAATGTAAACACTCTCACACTATCTTTTGATCAAATTGGAATTTTATCCGGACCAGGTCACCGTATTACAAGTGTAAACACATCCTTATAGGCAGTCTCTCCAGGAACTTGTGATGTTGCGATTGCGCCAATTCACACAAATTTAACCAATTCCCGTTAATTGTACGTGACCTCGCAACTTTGTCCAATGCCTGCAACTTTTCCGCACATTTTGACCCATCAGCGTCAATTTGCCAAATTTGCTTTTGACCACTACTCTAACACGCAAGTCAACTGTCCAATTAAGACTCATGTTTGTTTCCTGATTAGATCGCAACATTTATTCTACATGAACTCCCTATTGCTCAAAAGGCACAATTGTTGTCTTCATGTGTATCAGACCGTATATTGGTTCTGGTTCTGCTTTCTGGGTAATGTAGTATATAAACATTTTGCAACTCACCATTGTCTTCACTTCCGAGTTTACATGTATTTATATATTTATCATTCAAGAACATGCAGTATCCTCATTTGAAATGGGGACCTAGTAAAGGTGCAAATTTGTTGTGCCAGACATGACAGAGCATAGCACACTCATCAGTTCACAAATGCTTTTAACATGCAGGGGTAAATGTGCTGGAAGATACATAAATGTTTAAAATGGAAAAACACTTTATAAGCGTAAAACATACACTGAGAATGTCTGCAACTTGTGAATGACAAAACCGACAGTAAGGAAGTTGTTGGTGGTGTTTCTTTAATTGTAAGTAATTATTAATATCATTCCATCCATCCAGTTTCTTCCGCTTATCCGAAGTCAAGTCGCGGGGGCAGCAGCTTAAGCAGAGAAGCCCAGAACTTCCCTCTGCCCAGCTACTTCGTCCAGCTCTTCCCTCGGGATCCAGAGGCGTTCCCGTGCCAGCTCGGAGATATAGTCTCTCCACCATGTCCCGGGTCTTCCCCGTGGTCTCCTACCGGTCGGCCACGCTCTAAACACCTCCCGAGAGAGGCGTTCGGGGGGCATTCTGACCAGATGCCCGAACCACCTCACCTGGCTCCTCCCGATGTGGAGGAGCAGCGGCATTTGTCTGAGTTCCTCCCGAATGACAGAGCTTCTCACCCTATCTCTAAGGGCGAGCCCTACCACCAGACGGAGGAAACTAATTTCAGCCGCTTGTACTCGTGATCTTGTCCTTTTGGTCTTAACCCAAATCTCATGACCATAGGTGAGGATAGGGGTATAAATCGACCAGTGAATTGAGAGCCTTGCCTTTTGGCTTAACTCCTTCTTCACCTCGAAGGACCACCTGTCGATCTCACCATCCACTCTTCCCACACTCGTGAACAAGACCCCGAGGTACTTGAACTTTTCCACTTAGGCCAGGATCTCCTCCCCAATAACTTTTCCACTTGGGGTAGGATCTCCTCCCCAACCCGTAGATGGCACTCCACCCTTTTCCGGGCGAGAATCATGGACTCAGACTTGAAAGTTCTGAGTTTCATCCCAGTCGCTTCACACTCAGCTGCGAACCGATCCAGTGAGAGCTGGAGATCCTGGTCAGATGAAGTCAGCAGGACCACATCATCCGCAAAAAGCAGAGACCTAATTCTGCAGCCACCAAACTGGATCCCCTCAATGCCCTGACTGCGTAGAAATTCTGTCCATAAAAGTTGTAAACCGAATAGGAGCTTCTTCATTACCTCGGCTACCTCGTAGTCCCCAGGCACTGCTTCCTCATTGGAAGACGTGTAGATGGGATTGAGGAGGTCTTCGAAGTAATCCTTTCAACGATCCACAATATCTCCAGTCGACATCAGCAGCACACCGTCCGCATTATACACGGTGTCGACAGTGCCCTGCTTCCCCCTCCTGAGGCAGCGGATGGTGGTCCGTAAACGCTTCGAAGCCGTCCGGAAGTCGTTCTCCATGGCTTGTCCGAACTCCTCCCATGTCCGATGTTTTGCCTCTGCTACCGCCAAAGCCGCACACCGCTTGGCCTGTCGGTACCTGTCATTAGTTATAATTGATTAAAACATCACAGTAATTTGACAATGATTTCTGACTATGTGCTTTTACTGCCATTTAGTTTTTACTTTTAAGTCGTTGGGATATAAACGAGTAAAACATTAATTGGGTTTCTCTAATTTTGTTGAAATCCTGTGTTTTTTAAGGTTAAAAATAAGAGGAACACTTAAATGTTTGATAATTCATTAAATCACAAGTTGTTTCAATGTTATTGGACAAAAATAAGCCTTGAAACTGCTGCAAATTCAGTTATTTTCGGCTACAACAATCACAGAAAAATAGCGCAACTGAATCACAAACTGGAGTTGCAAATTCATATCAGTTCTAGTTTGAATCTAAAAGATCGACGGTATATTCTTTACATCATTGTGAGCTGGGTGCTGGTTTTCACTTGCAGATTGACTACATTGTCAAAACACTTAACAGTGCTCGTCAGTTTGGTTCAAACATTCACAAAAATGCATATCCACTTAATGTAATTTCTGGAATAACTGTACAACGCTGTTTAACGGTGACACACCCACAGTGTCAGAGGCATGTGTTGTAAACAAGGCTGGCTTTTGCGTGCATGTAGGGTTGTACGGTATACTGGTTCTAATTAAGTACTGCGTTACTAACGGGGAAAAAAACTGTACTAAACTGCCTCTGAAAAGTACGGGTATCTTTATTTATTTATTTTTACAGGCATGACTGTGCACTGTCGTCATGTTGTGACATTGCTGTTTTTACGAGCAGAGAAGCATGTTTGGCAACGCACATGCAGTGTGTAGACAGAAAGGGAGAATTGACACATTTTGTCTTAAAAACTAATGATAAAGGTGAAGCTGTAATACTGGAACGCCGCTCAGCAAGAAGTGCTTTAAAACATGGCTAGTTAGCTAGTGGCTAATGTCTATCCGCAGTCAGCAGTGTTTTCGCAGTGATATTCGTGTCGGGACAGCCCAGCTCCAGTTTTCGTCTATGCAGCAACATGTGAATGAAAAGAACACTTACCTGCCTCACCTATATTAAACAATTAGAAATATTTGTACTGTATTTGTGCTTGCAGTCAGCACTTAGTGTCACTCTCTCCTTGTGACTACTCTCCACAGCAAATCCTATAGAGTAATTATCATTTTAACAAGGAAATGCTGCCGTTCCAGTATTGTGGTGGTTTCCAGATACAACTTCATTAAGTTGCTTTCCTGTTGAAAACAGAACTATTTGCTTATTCAATGTGATAGTTAGGTACTTAGTGTCATGTTGTAATGCGGAAGATCCCGCTTAAAGTACCAGTAGAGTGGTAAAACGAGTTGACTTTACATGCTAAATTGGGTTTCATTGTATCCATTAAACCATATCCAGTTGTACTTAGAATCCGCAAAGTATGTGAAAACACCATTTAAACATGACAAAATGCCACAAATTCAGTCAGCTATTTTGAATATTCCACCATGTTATCAGATCAGTCATACTGGAAATAAGCACAAATTGAAAAGAGATGTGGTTTATATCGTTAATATTTCTTGTGTAAGTCAAGAACACATATGCTTGGCTTTTTTTTATGCATTCGAAATCGCAAATAAATTGAGTCAACAGAGCTAGGGTCTTCTGTTGCACTCATTATACTCTTTCTAAAATCATCCTGAAAGCGCCAACAATACCCCATTTACATGTCATGACCTGAAAATTAACCAAATATTAGTGATATTGTTATTGTAAGCGCCAACGCAGACAGACTATTTTAGCAACTCAGTGATAGCAGTGAACTTAAACTCGCTTACTCTGCTGTTGTTGACACGCTATAAGCTTGCGGCTGCTTTTGCTTCATCTCAAACTTGCTAAAAGTAAATTCTAGATTATAATTCATGCACCTCTCACCTGGTAGTAGACAAATGTTGCCATGGTCTGACGGGCTGGTCGACTTTCACATCCCCACAAGATGGCGAAAAAGACTCCAAAAGACGCTTCCCGCAGGATCTTTTTTTTAACCCTTCGTGAGCATTGCGATTAATTCTTCATCTAAACGAGATTATGTGAGCGTCCCGTCTGTCGGCATCCCAGCGAGAGTGGAAATATTACAGTATTTTGGTTTGTTAAGTTTGTATGTTCAGCACCTAGCAATGTTGCGGATGCTAGTGTCACAATGAAACTGCATCCATTACTTGTCTTCTAAAACTTAATGCTCATCCTCTTTGTGTTCGGGCTCAAAATTATAAGTGAAGTGAATTACATTTATATAGCGCTTTTTCTCAAGTCACTCAAAGCGCTTTACATTGTGAAACCCAATATCTAAGTTGCATTTAAACCAGTGTGGGTGGCACTGGGAGCAGGTGGGTAAAGTGTCTTGCCCAAGGACACAACGGAAGTGACTAGGATGGCGGAAGCGGGGATCGAACCTCAAGTTGCTGGCATGGCCGCACTACCAACTGAGCTATACCGCCCCTATAAGGTCGTGGATCATAATTTTCCCAAAGTAATCGTTGTTGGCTCTCACAAAGTCTGCTTGATTAAAGTTAAAAGTTCAAGTACCAATGATTGTCTCACACACACACACACACACACACACACACACACACACACACACGAGGTGTGGCGAAATTATTCTCTGCATTTGACCCATCACCCTTGATCACCCCTGGGATGTGAGGGGAGCAGTGAGCAGCAGCGGTGGCCGCGCCCAGGAATCATTTTTGGTGATTTAACCCCAAATTCCAACCCTTGATGCTGAGTGCCAAGCAGGGAGGTTTAGCATTGTTGTTGATGGGGAAGGGATCTTTGGTTCCTAGCGCGACATCACAGATCACGTGACTGGCTTCCTCATCTCTCAAAATGGCTCGGGAATCTCTGTGAGATTGATACTTTTTTGATCAAATCTATTTATTCGCAAACTTTGTAAGTCTTTAAGTGTCCTAAATCAGATATATGATAATGATAAATGGGTTGTACTTGTATAGCGCTTTTCTACCTTCAAGGTACTCAAAGCGCTTTGACACTACTTCCACATTTACCCATTCACACACACATTCACACACTGATGGAGGGAGCTGCCATGCAAGGCGCTAACCAGCAACCATCAGGAGCAAGGGTGAAGTGTCTTGCTCAGGACACAACGGACATTACGAGGTTGGTACTAGGTGGGGATTGAACGAGGGACCCTCGGGTCGCGCACGGCCATTCTTCCACTGCGCCACGCCGTCCCGATAATAGCTTCAATATAGAGTAAAGTTGTTTTTCCACTCTACTGGTACTTTAAATTGATCATGCCTATGTCGACAATTGGGCTGCAGCTATCAATTATTTTAGTAATATCGATTAGTTTGTTTGATCAATTGAGTAATTGGATGAAATACACTACATAGCTTCCATGCGTATTTTATGGAAAATAGTTTAAATAAACAAAATGGTCTGCTTGCCTTCCTTGTCATATCAGTCATTCTTTTTTTGTAGTAAATGCACAGCATTGAAATTGCACTTTTAACACGTGCGCATTAATGTTTTAATTAAAAAAGCTCTCGCTGTTTGCCACCATACAGATCATAGCAGCACACACCACCACCCTCTATTAAGGTGGCCAGGCAGAAAAATATGTCCGCATATTTGAAGTTCCGGACACTCATTCATTCTGAATTTGATACGTTTTTTATTAGTTACACACACATGATTAATCGACTGTTTAAGCAGTATTGACCTGTATGTTCTAAGTCTAAAATAAATGTTTTACTCCTCCAACCTGCAAAATGTTTTTACTTTTCTCTCTTTTGTCTGTTTTCAGTGTTTTTCATTGGTGTTGTACAACTTTGCTGCTTTTCTTCGTTTTCCTCCTTTCTTTTTTTAGCAGTCTATCTATCACTTGTTCTTTCCTCTCTCATCACGTCTTTGCATAAACCTCCCCCTTTGCGTTGCTGCTTTTCAGACTCTCAGGCATGCTGGGTTAAGGCTTGTTCAATCACACTAGATTGGAAGACTTTATTGTAATGGGGCAGGACCTGTGAACTTTGACCCGTCAACCTTTTTACGCCGCTACAATTCCAAACCTCGTGTCTTGGGGGAAGAACATTCCCACAGGCATGGGATTTACGTAATCTTCCTTTAACTATAATCTACAAATACTACCCACTTTTAAATTGTGGTTTTCTTAACACAGCTACCTAGAGATTGCATAATTTAAATGCAAAAATAATTTAATCATTCATTAATAAATTAAAAAAACATCCAACAATTTCATCATGATACAATATCCAATGAATGCATCATTTAAAATAGTTTTAAATTACAAAAATATTAAGAAAATGCAAAATTAAAGAATAATATGAGGCAGAAAAAACTAAAAATATCCAGAGATGGTATAATTTAAAAAGTCAACAAAAATAGTTACTGTACTAAATCCATCAATTAAAGGGGTCATATTATGTTATTATATTATTTTTTTACATTAAAACAATGTCTTGTTGTGTGCATAGCATGTAATGGTGGTTCTTTGGTCAATATTTTGCATAGATTATGTTTTATAGACTATCTTCAGGTCACTTTCTGACTGTCTCTTCAGGATGCGCCATTTTGTGGGCGGTCTTATTTACGTGCCTCCACTGTGTTCCATTTACTTGGGAAGTGGGAAATCGGAGCTAGGAACGACGTTACAGCCGAGTTGAGAGCGTTTCAGTTACGAAGTCAGAAATCAAGATGACCACATCCATGAAAGCTATTTTTGCATTTGCCTTGTCTGTACAGTATATATTTATGTGAATATATGCACTCTTTCTGCAACCTTCAAACACGGTGGATGAAGAGAAACCCCATGCGCTATTGCTAGCAATGTAGAAAGTATATACAACATGAATAAATGTAGTTTAAACTACAGTGACGTTACATACATAAACTTACAACAATAAATTGTATATGGCTGATTTACTGCGACAAAAACTAATCAGAAGTGCTAATAACGAATATTATAGAAGCGGATATCATTGTTTACATCCAGAGCAGCCATATTTGAAATAAACTCGGGGGTGGAGAGAATGCTCCGACTTTCCGAGTCGGAAATCCGACCTCGAGGGCCATTCCAGTGAAATTCCGACTAAGAACTCGGAAATTCCGACTTCTCAGTACAAATGGTACACACCATTTGTTTTCTCACCGTCAACCATGTTGTAGTTTTTAGTGCTTCCATATGGAGTCTACTTACAGATATAAGTTCGAACGGAGCATGCATGTGCATGTACGAGCCATTCTGCTCCACAACGAGAGGATTCAAAACAAGGAACTACTTTGTGTTACAACTGAATAAATAATGGCAGACTCACTCAAAGCTCTTTGGGTAAACCTCTACCCTAACTGTTAATGGCGTAACAAAGGCAAAATTTAGAAGAAGGCAAAATCATAGATATCTCCGCCATGCCTCCATGGTTTGATTTCAGATTTTCTGGACTTACACAGATCCCAAATCCACAAAAACATGTACCAATAGCTAAGAAAGGTTGGTTTTGCATACTACAAAACCCAAACCCAGTAAAGTTGGCACATTGTGTAAATCGTAAATAAAAACAAAATACAATGATTTGCATTTTTCAACTTATATTCAATGAATACACTGCAAAGACAAGACAAGCTGTTCGAACTGAGAAACTTTTTTTTTTTGTTACAAATAATCACTAACTTACAATTTAATGGCAGCAACACATTGCAAAAAAGTTGGCACAGGGGCATTTTTACCACTGTGTTACCTCACCTTTCCTTTTAACAACACTCTGTATTGATTGATTGATTTAAACTTTTATTAGTAGATTGCACAGTACAGTACATATTCCGTACAATTGACCACTAAATGGTAACACCCGCATAGGTTTTTCAACTTGTTTAAGTCGGGGTCCACATTAATCAATTCATGGTAACTTTGGGAACTGAGGAGACCAATTTCTGAAGCTTTTCAGGTGGAATTATTTCCCATTCTTGCCTGATGTACAGCTTAAGTTGTTCAACAGTCCGGGGTCTCTGTTGTCGAATTTAACGTTTCATAGTGCGCCACACATTTTCAATGGGAGACATGTCTGGACTACAGGCAGCCCAGTCTAGTACCCACACTCTTTTACTAGAAAGCCACGCTGTTTTAACACCTGCAGAATGTGGCTTGGCATCGTGTTGCTGAAATAAGCAGGGACATCCATGAAAAAGACGTTGCTTGGATGGCAACATATGTATGTACCTTTCAGCAATAACGGTGCCTTCACAGGTGTGTAAGTTAGCCATGCCCTGGGCAATAATACAACCCCATACCGTGTGTTGTTGATAAATGTTACTCTCTTTGCATATTGGAGTTTTAACTTGCACTTACAGATGTAGCGACGAACTGTAGTTACTGACAGTGGTTTTCTGAAGTGTTCCTGAGCCCATGTGGTGATCTCCTATATACACTGATGCAGTACCGCATGAGCGATCGAAGGTCGTGCAGTGATTTCTTCAGATCCTCTGAACCTTTTGATGATATTGCGGACCGTAGATGGTGAAATCCCTAAATTCCTGGCAACAGCTCGTTGAGAAATGTTGTTCTTAAACTGTTCGACAATTTGCTCACGCATTTGTTCACAAAGTGGTGACCCTCACCACACCCTTGTTTGTGAATGACTGAGTATTTCATGGAAACTGCTTTTATACCCAATCATGCCACCCACCTGTTCCCAATTAGCCTGTTCACCTGTGGGATGTTTGATGAGCGTTCCTCAACTTTCTCAGTCTTTTTTGCCACTTGTGTCAGCTTTTTTTAAACATGTTGCAGGCATCAAATTCCAATTGAGCTTATATTTGCAAAAAATAACAAAGTTTACCAGTTTGAACTTTAAGTATCTTATCTTTGCAGTCTATTCAATTGAATATAGGTTGAAAAGGATTTGCAAATCATTGTATTCTGTTTTTATTTACGATTTACAGAACGTGACAACTTCACTGGTTTTGGGTTTTGTATGTCCCTTTTTAAAAACACATATGTTTATTGACTGCAACATTAAGAAATAACAAAAATATCTACAGACTGCATCATGAGTAGGAATGCATCTTTTTAGAAAATGTTAAAGTTAAAGTACCAATGATTGTCACACACACACACTAGGTGTGGCGAAATTATTCTCTGCATTTGACCCATCACCCTTGATCACCCCCTGGGAGGTGAGGGGAGCAGTGGGCAGCAGCGGTGGCCGCGCCCAGGAATCATTTTTGGTGATTTAACCCCCAATTCCATCCCTTGATGCTGAGTGCCAAGCAGGGAAGTAATGGGTCCCATTTTTATAGTCTTTGGTATGACTCGGCCGGGGTTTGAACCCACAACCTACCGATCTCAGGGCGGACACTCTAACCACTAAGCCACTGAGTACTGAGTAAAAATGTCACTGCATACCAAAATGTAAATGTCACTGTCTATCTGTGTTGGCCCTGCGATAAGGTTGTGACTTGTCTAGGGCGTATCCCGCCTCCCGAGAGGGTGTTTGGAAGGATGGATGGATATTTAAGAGGACCTTTTCATTTTCAGCCATCTGATTTTTGGACTCCTACAGAGTATAGACGATTACCTCCACTGAAAGCTTTGTAAATCTTTAATGCTTAATTTTTTGCATCTAGTAAAAACAGTCTGTGTAATTAACACCAACACCCCCTGGCCCTCCTTTGTGTACGCGTCACACCGATCCCACCCCGCCGTGATTGGTCACACTCCTGTTGACTTCCGAGCAGTGGAGCAGCACACAGACACATAAATCCCAAAGCAGAGCGGTAGAGAAGGCAGGCCAATAACATTTATATGGGCATACCCATGTAAGTACGTCCGGCAAACATCGGTGACCCCACTTTTAAAAAACAATAAAACAACCGCTCTAAAACTGCTTGCAGGGCTCACTTCCAAGTGCATGAACCTTATTGACACTTTGACATTATGACAACATTTATAGGTCAAAAAAGACGAAAAGCAAAATTGATCCCCTTTATTAAGGGAATAAACATTATTCTGAGCACTTTGGTTTTCCTCCAGAAAAAGGTGCTTTTATTGTGATAAATAATTCCAATGGAGTTGGACTGCTCTATGGTTTATTTAATGATCACAGACTGAAAATAATCATATACCATCTCTCTTCCTATCATCCTCCAGCACAGCCAGGAGGAGCAGCTACCGATCATCATGTGTACACAGGCCTATCCTGACACAGGCCATAAGAGCCCACTGTTTGCTGGAGACGTGGAGGAGGACGAAGGCAAGGAGAGAGACTCGGATAGAGACAGTGCTGTGGAGAGCACCCAAGGCTCTGACACTTCAGAGGGGCTAACCAGACTGGGGGACAAGGAAGATATCTTGGGTGATCTTTTCTTCACCTCTGACAAGTACGTTACATCTGATGTCTTGTTTGAAAATCAAGATTAGGTTGTTTTCTTATATAGCATACATTGTAGTACCGTCAGGACAAGCGGCACCAGCAACTCCGTCACTTCTGACCTGTCGACACGTTCCTCGGCTTCTCTGAACGAGGAGCAGTTTGAGGACTACGGTGACTACGCTCCCAGCAGCCCCTATCCGGACGACGAGAACCGTACCAACGGATACTCTGATCATGGATCATCTGTGCCATCGAGGTTAGAAAATGCCACAGAGGAAATGCAAAATAGAACTCAACACATGCACAATCTAATTAGTTCCAATACAAGATATGTCTCATATGACACAACCGTAAGAGTCATGCTCTTTAAACTCCAATGTCATTACCTGACTCATAGCTTAAGAGCTTTTGCCCCCTGGGAACACATTGATATTCACCAGTGGCTTTCCTTAATGCGATCAAAACTCTTGACTGATTAAAGTGGAAAACTTTTCCGTGTTTCTTCCACGCATACCAAGCAGAGAAAACTTTCAAGTAAGCTGGTGAAGCGTTTTTTACTTCGAATGAGACCCAGGATTTAGGAGAATACTTTGATGGCACATATTAAGGGGGAGGGAGCCTTGGGGAAAAAAAATTAATAAGTGCAGTCTAGTGCAAAGTAGTACAGTCAAGTACATGGGTAAACAAACACTGAAGAAAATGGTTATATTGGAAAAAACATTGAGACCAAACAAAATCCAGGATTTTAACCATAGTCCCGTATCTGCTTTTCTTCAACCATATTGATAAAATTAACTGATTGAAACAAAACAGCAATTCATAATAGATACGCCAAGTTTAATGTAATTGTGATTTTCTGTTTGAAGAGCCTCTTGTTCTCGGAAGAAGAAGAAAAACAGTCTTGCAGGTCTTCATTTCCTCGTTGACATGAAGAGACACAATTTACAGAGCAAAACTAATTATAGGCTGGGTTTCAAAAGAAAAATGCATTAATAGATAGGCGTGTTAGATCCTCCAGTTCTGCACTTTTGTAACCCCTAGTGGCTCATAGTGAGATTCGCAAATGTGTGTGTGTGTGTCTACAGTGCGGGCCAGACACCTCGTAAGGTGCGAGAACAGTACCCCGCGGAGATGATGGACCTCTACTGTTGTCAGTGCAGCAAAAAGGTCAACATGCTCAGTGACCTCGAGGCTCGTCTCAAAAACCTCAAGGTTAACAGGTAGAACAAACACCCAAATAAACCCCCACACTGTATTATTTCTCATCATTTCAGTGCATCCTTATTAAGGCTTACATTACGGCTGCAATGCATGACTATTTTGATAGCCGACTAGTCAGCGAGTACTGAACCAAAGAGTCCATACCAAAAAATGTGCCATTCTTGTTTGTCAATCAGTCCGATGATGTACAGTATACATGCTTATACGATTGTAAAGTTCGATCTTCGAGTGGCAGACAATTGTCCCTGGTTGTCTTGATGAGCAGTCAAAGCCTTCTTTTATGTACAGTTACATTCCCACTATACAGTATATGTATCTATAAAAAAATTAATACAGCACAATTGTGTTGTTGTCACTTGTCTGTGCATGCAAAGTTCTATGTAAATAAAGTTCGATTGATTAATAATCTTAAGCAAGCGAGATGCTAACATATAATGGAAAAGAGTCCGTCAAAATTAGAATAGCTGAGGCAGTATTTAACTAATGATATATTACCAGAACAGGCTTGACATCATGTACATTTTTTTGCTTTCTATTTAATTGAATAGAGAATGCCCGCTACCTTCATTACCCAACGAGGTGATGACAATTTACAGGAAAGGCAATATGGTTCAATTGAACCAAGTAGTTCTGTTGGTTAATTTAATATGGAAATGTGTTATATTTATCAACAAAGCCCCCCACAGGTTGCTTTCAAACCAAGGCAGTGGTACTTCAGAGGTCAGAAAGGCAAAAACATTGTTCGCAAGCACTCACATGCACTTTATCCAAATTTCAGAGCAAATTATTACATAAGGCTTCCACTGTTGCGCTTGTATGCACCGTTTGCTACAAAAGGCATTATTCATATTGTGTTAATGTGATGTGTTATAACAAGAAGAAATGTGATGTCATTTAATATCAAGGAATATATGCAGTATAAGTGAACAGTTATGGTGTAATTGTAACTGTAGTTTAATTTGAAGGTTTGCAACTTCCGCCTGTATGTAAGCAAAAAAGGAAGTGATGTTTTATGTCAATCGATTCTGTGACTTCAATAAAGAAGTTAATGGCGACAAGGGAGCAACGTGGTTGTTTACCGTGTAAGTTGACACCCAGTCAACTCAACGAGTAACACTAAACCCTGCGTCATCACTTCTGAAGTGGTTGTATTGGAGCTATGCTTGGTGAACAGGAGGTAGCCAGTTGAAATAGCCACTACAGCGCTTACCTCATCAAGCATTTCAGTAGGGAAGCTATTAATGGAAACACAATCCAGGGTTGCCCTTAATTGCCGTAGATTCTACCTTTGTGTGTTCGTGTGTGTATAAATGTCAATCTTCAATTCAACGTGGGCTTAAAGCTGACTCAAACATTGTTTTGAGACTGCTTTAATCCAACATAATTTTTAATGATTTGACCTTTGTAGTTAAAACATGATGAGTTAAAGCATGATTAGAACAAAATGGACATTCATTGATCAAAGACATTTAAGATCATACAAAGTGGAATTGGAGAGACATCTTAAAACAGACATTGCATGGGGAAATGAAAAATAAATGTACAGTAAATCTATTCATCATCTGCAGTTACTGTAATCGAAGTGGTCATAATTGAAGCATGGATATATTTAGTATGTTGTGTCTGGATCATTTAAAAGCTGGGCTCAAATAAGGACGTTTATGGTCTTCTTTTCTAAATTAGCCTCTCTGAGCAAACATTATTTAAAGGGCCAATAGGAGTTATTTACACTCCATCCTTTAGTTATGAAACCCTTACACACATTTTGTTGTCTTGTGCAGCCCCAGCAGGAAAATCTCCAGCACAGCATTTGGAAGGTAAGAAACACACTTTTTTAAGTCTTTGTGTCTTTCTATCTTTGTGGGAATTAATATTTGAATTCACTACAGACTCGGTTTATATACCCTCATCAAAGGGCATCGATCCGATTCAATCATTCTTTTTCAAGGGGATTTTTGAAAACAAGTATTGAGTGCACAACCTTGATGAATTTATTTAGCGTTGTCTCATTTAAAAACGTTAAAAGTTATACATATAGGGTCAAATACTGTATATACTACACATTTGATTCCCCTAAATATTCAAACAAGTGGTGCTAAAGGATTCAAAATGTCTTTAAAATCTGAATCACTACTGTTAGTGGTCATGATAAACTCCAGCTTGTAGTTTCTCTTTGGTAACATGAAATAGTTTGACTGCACTTCTTTCCTCGTTTTCCAAAAATGCACTATTCTTATATTGTGAGCTGTAAATATCTGAAGTAAGGAAATTATTACAAGTTTGATCCCATTACAGTGAGGTCACCAAATCAGTTTTTCCCATAGCACCTAATGTAAATCTAATTGGTTGCAGACATCCACAAATATAAACATAAAACAAATCAATTTTTCGAAAATAAATTATACTTCATTCCTGAAACAGAATGCCAAATAAATATAAATGACAAATGAAATAGTGTTCTTGTTGTTATCTGCATGATCCAATCGTATGTGCGCAATATGTATTTATTATTCATTACTAATTTTTGGGTTTTCATTGCGTTTTACTTTTGTTGCTGTATGTAAAAATGGCGCCAGAGGTTTTTTTATTTACACCTTTGTGTTCTTAAATGCTTCCCTCTTATTTTCATGTGTTTTTACATTATTTTGTATAGACTTTTTAATCTGCACTGCAACCACCAAATTTCCCAATTTCGAGATAGTCTATCCTATCCTATGTTTCAGGGTTGGAGTATGGCTGGACATTAACATTTAAAGTAGATGCTATGACCCTTAAAATAGTGAGGCAAGGAAAGTTTGCTAGCTATTTGTTTAAGTAGCCACGTATGCAATTATACACAGCATTCACATCTATTGCTTCTTTATCACTCCACAGTTCTCTGCACCATTGCACTTAAGCATTCAGTTAATTACTAACTGCTTATTCCAATAAAAACATCAAGATCTGTAAGTGAGCACGCTCTGTAACAACGCCGCCCTCAGCTGCACGGTCTGTTGGCCTGAACTGGGTGCAATGTTTTGTATCCTTTCCCCCCCCACTGACTTATAGTGACAGAATGAAAATGGCCTGTCAGAGCTGATCTATGTATTCAATATAAAGCTTGACGCCACCACTGTCCTCTCTCTCTCTGTCTGCTTTGGTTCCTTCTTCCCCTTTTATGGCCCTCGTTATCTGTTTCTCCTTTAGTTTCCTCTTTCTAATTCCTTCTTGAGATTGGCAATGTGAGGCTGCTGTAGTCCTTCATTGGCAGAAATGACACTATTGAAATGTCACATTTAGACATAAAAAACAAGTTCTTTATGAAGCTGCTAAGGCAAAGTGTGTGTTATTTTAATTCTGTTTGCGCTACTTTTTCTATTGACACCGGCCTCAGGCGGAGTCCCCGATCTTTCTCCCTTTCCTTGGAAAGACACTTTTGCAGCTCTGCACTTTTTGTTCCAGTCACACTCTTGCAAACACCCTAAAGAGATCTATTATGTGTGTTTTGAGCAGGCAGTTGCTCCATAACAGCAACTTGAGTAGCAGCAACGGCAGCACGGAGGACCTTTTCCGAGATAGCATTGACTCATGTGACATCGACATCAATGAGAAGGTATACTCTATGTGCATGTCTGTAGGTTTGTATTTTTTTTACACTTTTGCACCATACAGTTATTTTTTATTTAATAAACTTACACCCAATTACTATATTTTCTGGACTATAGAGCACATCGAAGCCGCACCTACTGAATTTTAGAAGAAAACATTTTTTTCCCGTGTATTAGCCACACTGGAGTTTAAGCTGGAGATATATAATTGTTTCCAAACGGTGCCTTTAACACAGCAGTAAAACGGTTGATCAAACAAAACAAAAGTCATCTTCATGGACCCACTCGCTGCGGAAGCTTGCTCTCTAATCAGCTCAATCAACAGACAAAATAACTCCACGGTGACATTTTGGTGAACTTACTGAGAATTTGTGGAACTGAAACAATACAAAGAGAATGCCATTGTAACAATGACACTCAAAAACGTGTTAGCTAATGCTAACGACGCTAGCTTCATTACAATACGATAGCACATACAAATATGCATAAAAACAGTCCTACAGACATACATGTGACGGTTTAGTAAGTATTAATAATGTTAGTTATATTGTAAAACTTACAAACGTTGCTTGGAGTGATAAATGAAGAATCTATACGAGCAGCAACACTCTGGATGACTTGAAGACGGAACAGCACTTGTACTTCCGGTTCAAAGCACGAAACGGAAGGAAATACTGCGGTGAGCGAACTCTCCAAAAGATGGTGCCATAGCACAAACAATTACACACCTTTACAGTGTCTCTGCTTGTGTTTAATGAACATTCTTTGTTGTACATAGTGAGTGAAGAAAACCCATAAATTAGCCACACCATTTTATAAACCAAGTTTTATAAGTTTCAATGCGTAGGAAAATAAAGTAGCGGTTCATAGTCAGTCATTTACGGTACACCTTATTACACTTAACAAAGCAGTACATGGCTAACGTAAGTATTTGAATTAACGTGCTAACTGATGAATAACCTTCTTTATAACAACTCATAACAGTAACACTAGCAACTATGTTCCTGCTAACAAGTTGGCTAATCCACTCACAATATAGACCACTAAAGTAGATATTTCAGGGCTGCCATGGCAATTTTAAGGACAAAATATTACATATTTATGGATGGCTCAGATGGTCGATCGGCCATGCCAGCAACTTGAGGGTTCCAGGTTCGATTCCAGCTTCCGCCATCCTAGTTACGGCCGTTGAGTCCATGGGCAAGACACTTCACCTAACTTTCTTCCAGTACCGCTCACACTGGTGTATGAATGTGTATGAATGTTTGGTTGTGGTTGGAGGGATGGTAGGCGCAAATTGGCAGCCACACTTCTGTAAATCTACTCCAGGGCAGCTGTGGCTACAAATGTAGCTTACAACCATCAACGTGTGAATGGGGAGTGAATGAATGATGAGTTCTCAGTTCTATGTGAAGTGCTTTGGGTGTCTAGAAATGCACTATCTAAATTTAATCCATAATCCTTATACCTAATCCAACATCATTTATGTTTTAAGCAATGATGGTTGTTTCAAGTCATAGTTACTGGAACTACCTTGTCCACTGCGTTGTTCTGTCACTGTTTTTTTTTTATAAACAACACCTGACACTCAATACTGCCGCTTTGCTGTGTTGAAAACAATTGTCGCTGTCCAAAAAGTGATTTATAGATCAGATGCTGCTGGTCTATTTGATTGTGCGATAGACCAGGTTTTCAAAGTGGCAGTCCCCCTTTCAAAGAGCATAATACTGTTTAGGCTTTCTGTACTCCCTGAAATCTAAATCTCGAGAGCATTTCATGTGTCATTTTCTGGCTACTTGAGACTGTTCAAAGTCTCACTATAAGACCTAAATTAAATAATTTCATTTAGCTTTTGAGATAATCAATATTAGCTTTGAACAGTGGTTCTGTGATGAAGCTCATAACTTAAAATACTTGTATTGTTTCATTCTGTCTAGCTATCCATCTACTGCTAGCCTTTCCCCTACAGTAGCTAATGCTATCGAGTGGGACATTGGATGTTGGGCGGATCTTATGGGTGTTCATGATGGCATTTGCTACGCGGACTAGCGGTGTGAAAGTATCTGAAGATTGCTTGTCACCCAATTTTTTTCTCCGCGATTGAAAGCAAAAAATTAGCCGAGACACTACTGGTATCCCAAAAAAACCGATGAAGTGGGGTCCTTGTAAGCCAAGATACCCCTGTATATTTTATCATGTTTCCCCTTAGGGACATAAATGTTTTTACACACACCCTGAATTACAATACTATTAAGAACTTTATCATATTTATTTACCTGTATGTGTCAAGCTAGCTTGCTTCAAATAAAGTACTTATTATACTTGAAAATATTATATACAGTATTTCCTCATTAGCTAATGTATTCCTTTTAATGTCAACCAAAGGGCTATGTTTACTACGTCATATTTCCTGGTCAGCCTGTTGATTAAGTCGAACACTGCTGCCCTCTAGCTGGAGGCTAGTGTAGCGTTAAAACATGAATAAAGATGCTAATACTGGCGGTCCAGCTTTCTTCTCATTGACCTCAAGGCACCTCACTGCGCTGCCCCTGTGTGCCCCAACAAACGTTTTGTAAAGCACTGGCTTGAAACGGCTGGCTTTGAAACTGTTTTCTTAATTTTTCGTCAAGATGCTGTGCCATACTTTGAAAATCTCTCAATCTAAACTATTGTTTGTTGCAAGGTTTTTTGCTACTAGTTAACATTTTTGTTAAGGTAGTTTCAGTCTGTAGCTCAGTCAATTTGAATATCTTCAAACATTTAAATCAACTCAATAGATTCAATACACACAGAGTGAAATGTTTTTTGTTAATCATTTCAAAATTATAGTTTACAGTTTAAAAAAAAGTAATAATAATTCAGTAGCTCATTAATGTTGTAAAATTGTTAAAAAGTTAAGTTTTTTAAACCACTGGTTCACATTCTAATAAGCAAATGAACTACAAACTTTCTGAGGATTCAGTTGGCCACGTAGTCTGTAATTAACTCTTGAAATCGAATAACTTTTGCACGATTTTCTAATTTATTGAGCTCCACCTGTAGCTTCTTTCAAACAAAACACATAGTGTTGCAGATATAGTCCTAATACCTTATTTTTTAACAAACTTTTTAAACATAGCTCATAATGTAAATCAAGGTCTTTGTCTCGGCCAGGTATCGTCTTTGGAAAGGAAGGTTGCAGAACTGGAGAATGAAATTTTAATCAACGATGATCTCAAGTCCAAGTTGAAGCAAGACAACACACATTTAGTACACAGGTATGGTCTGAAAAATGATGTTGTGACATCGTTCCTTATAGGAATAGCAATCACATTGACAAAATGATCTCAGGGTTAATGAGCTTGAGGAACAGCTAAAAGACCAGGAGACACGGGAGGACCAAAATCTGCAAGGGGAGCTGAGACGACATCGAGAGACCTTCAGCAAGATGGAGAGAGACAAAACTACACAGATTGAGCTGCTCAACAGCCGGTAAGAAACTCACGTGAACACAGTTTAGTTGTAAAAGATCTAGATTGCTCCATACAGAGGTGTGTCAGAAAAGCTCTAGGATTGTTGATATTCTCTTATTCTTCTTGAGTTGAGACTATCAACTGGCACATCTACAAAGTGATTTTGTGGCATTTGCTTGGTTCAGTGTGCGAGCAAAGAGTTGTGGCAGGAAAACTGCTGTGCCTTCTCTCGGTCGTCTTCTTTAAAGGGGAAAATGTGTTGTTTGGATTTCAAATACAGTAATACCTCAATTTACAAACTCAGTTGGTTCCATGACCGAGTTTGTAACCCAAAAAACTTGTATCTTTAATCAGCGTCGCCCATTGAAATGTATTGAAATCAATTCAACCTGCGCTTGCCCCACCTCAAAACAGCACAATTTGACCATATAACATGGCATTTAAAAAGTAAAGCAGACTTTCAGATTAGAAATATTGTTTGAAAAACAATACAATAGAATGTACTGCAAACAACTGCAGCATGAAGTAATGTAAGTATGTACAGCATTTACATTGAAGAGGGACCGCCATCCGCGGTAAATTTGGTTTCACATCGGCCATTGGATATTCGCATCGGCCGTTGGATATTCCCACCATATTTGTAGTTACAGCGACAGCTCACTCTCATTGTGCTTGCACTGCTCTGTCGTGGTGCGCGGGGAGTTCACACCAGATGTAAACGCTGATCACTTATACTTACGGTACTAAAATTGACTTCACGGTGACTGCGTGGGTTCCCTCCGGGTACTCCGGCTTCCTCCCACTTCCAAAGACATGCACCTGGGGATAAGTTGATTGGCAACACTAAATTGGCCCTAGTGTGTGAATGTGAGTGTGAATGTTGTCTGTCTATCTGTGTTGGCCCTGCGATGAGTTGGCGACTTGTCCAGGGTGTACCTCGCCTTCCGCCCGATTGTAGCTGAGATAGGCTCCAGCGCCCCCCGCGACCCCAAAGGGAATAAGCGGTAGAAAATGGATGGATGGATGGTATCTCCTTCAAGCTGCTTTGTTGTCAAACACACCATCAGCAGTTTCACAATATTTTCATGGATAAATGTCCGCTGTTTGGATATAATTTTTACATCGTTGCTGGCACAAAAGCTGGCTCTTCCTGCTTCAGTATGGTGTTGAGTTGGCCTGCAATGATTAATGTCCATCAATGATGCTTATGATGGTATTTTCATAACCTTGATACTAATATTCAAAGACTCACGGAACTATTGTCATACCAGGACACATGAAATGGCACAAAATGTTGTCCCTGAGGTCATAGATTTAACCCAATGAGTACCACAAGAACAATAGTGTGTATGTACTAATTTAAAGAGAGTAGGTTAAAAATAGCATGGGTTAATAGGAAAAGATAATAAATAGAGGAATAGAAAATATTGTGACACTCTAGTACAAAGAAAACAGTGATAGCAAACCATGTTAATACCTGAGTGATATTTTGATACACAGAAGGTAGTTGTAAAATAAGTAGTTCAAAGAACGAAGACACTACTGAAATTTTGTAACTAGAGAAAAACGGAGAGACTGCTGGTATGCAGTGTTGGAAAAATTACTTGTAAAATGTAATTACTGCAGTTCTATTACTAGTTACTTTTCCAAGACTTACTTAAAATAGTAACCTTCATAAATGTAATGTTACCAAGGACAATTATTGTTGTAATCTACCATATTAGTGCATAATTTAACACCTGTTGTGTTTTTGTTGATGTTCGGAGTTCGGTTGTCTATGTGGCTCTGTCAGGACGCTACAATAATAACTAAAGGTGCGAAAAATGCTTGTTTCAGATGTGGATGATTCTTCATCAATGAACAAACGTCCATATATCAATTATTTAAGTTTGTCATTTAAAAGTATGTTCACTTTCTGTATTTAGTAGTCAGGAATTTCTGATAGGGAGATAAAATAATGTGTTGCAATAGATTGATAGTGTGTCGTGACGAAGAATAAATTGACACTATTGTTTTTTTTTTTAAGTACTGTAAATGGTTAATTGTAACTACAGATTATTTGTTTCTGGTTGAACAGTGTTTAAATCAAGTGTTACCCCTAAATCCCTTTTGAATTTAATGTTGTCAACGTAAGCTGACAAGCTCCTGTAAATAGTTAGGCTGTGAAATAATACCTGAAAATGAGTTGATAAATTGTTCTCTAAAATTGTCCCTATTGTGTGAAAGTGAGTGTGAATAGTTGTCTGTCTATTTGTGTTGGTCCTGCGATGCGGTGGCGACTTGTCCCGGGTATACCCCGCCTTCCGCCCGAGTGCAGCTGGGATAGGCTCCAGCACCCCCCGCAAACCCCAAGAGGGACAAGCGGTAGGAAATGGAAAGTGTCCTCTATGAACTAAGTTCAGGCAGGATTTAGTACAGAATAACTTGAAGTGAGTGCCATTAACTGATGATGGTGCATGTTTTATGCTTTCAGAGTTAAGCAGCTGGAGGATGAGAAAAATGAGATGCATGTTAACATGAGCCGACTGAAGACGCAGACAGAGAAACTGGATGAGGTGAGCTACTATTTTGTGAATCTCTGTGTGGATGTTCTCATACTGTAACTACAGAAAGAATGTTTTTTTCCATACCCTAGAGTAGTGTGATGAAAGAGAATGAAACAAATGTAAATGTCCCTGTGCTCAGGAGAAGCAAAGGATGACTGATAAGCTTGAGGACACCAGCTTGCGCCTGAAAGATGAAATGGACCTGTACCGAAAAATGATGGACAAACTGAGACAAAACAGGCAGCAGTTCCAGGAAGAGAAACAAGCCATGCAGGAGGTGGAGCTGAATATTTAATATCAAGCAAATGCACAAACACACCGCAGTGCCACTTTGGCACATCCCACGTACTGTACAACATGATGTAACATGGCTTCTTTGTGTAGCTGATGGAGGACTTGCGGCGAGAGTTGGAGCACTTGCAGCTCTTCAAACTGGAGGCCGAGAGGCCCGGACGCAGTCGGAGCTCATCTTCTAGTCTTGCCGACTACAACAACAGGACCAGGGAGATGGAGCTGGAGTACGAGGTCAAGAGGCTCAAGCAGGTAATGAGCAAATACGTGCTTTGGTAATTTGTGCAATATGTTACATGATTAGCCTGCATCTTTAAGACTCGTTGAAAGGCAAGGAATGCAAATAAAGTGCAAGATGACACCTCTGATGGCTCATTGGCTCTGTTGATGGTGATGGCTCTGACAAGGAGTGTAACTCAGGGGGTGTTCACACTCTGGTCTGGACACAAAAAAAAAAACTTGCATCCTGGTTAGCATTCACACTTGTATTTTTGTCAGTGGACTCGGGCTGGAAGATTATGACGAGAATAATAATCAGAATTGTTTTGATTGATATTGTAATCACAATTAATTATTCATTAATTTGCACGATTATTATCCATTCATTTGCAAACATGATTCATTATACCACCAAAACTGAACTTTAAATATACATTTTTTTTAAAGGATATACATGAGTAACTAATACAACACAAGTAAAATAATAATAATAGTATAAGTAACAATAAATGTAAATAACAATAGCAATATAAAAACAATACAATTCAGATTTTCCGTTTTAATTGTTTTTAATTTCATTTTTTTACCTTTTACACTTACTTTACCACCATAGTGTGTGGTTTTATGTCAAATAAAATTGTATTAAATTAATTGTTAATTAAATGCAGAAATCTGGACATTTATTGGTGCAATAGATCTTTGGACAATTTTGAGCAGTATTTTAGGTCAAAGCATAATTGTGTAAGTACCGTATTTTCCGCACTATAAGGCGCACCGGATTATTAGCCGCACCTTCTATGAATTACATATTTCATAATTTTGTCCACCAATAAGCCGCCCCGGACTATAAGCCGCGCCTACGCTGCGCTAAAGTGAATGTCAAAAAAAACGCTGCGCTAAAGTGAATGTCAAAAAAACAGTCAGATAGTTCAGTCAAACTTTAATAATATATTGAAAACCAGCGTTCTAACAACTCTGTCCCAAAATGTACGCAAATGTGCAATCACAAACATAGTAAAATTCAAAATGGTGTAGAGCAATAAATAGCAACATAATGTTGCTCGAACGTTAATGTCACAACACACAGAATAAACATAGCGCTCACCTTCTGAAGTTATTCTTCATTCGTAAATCCTTCGAATTCTTCGTCTTCGGTGTCCGAATTGAAAAGTTGCGCAAGCGTGGGATCCAAAAATGGCCGGCTCCGCCTCGTCGAAGTCATCGGATTCAGTGTCGCTGTTGTTGTGCAGCAGTTCTGTGAATCCTGCCTTCCGGAAAGCTCGGACCACAGTTGTGACCGAAACTATCTGCCCAGGCATTTACGATCCACTGGCAGATGTTGGCGTATGTCGACCGGCGCTATCTGCCCGTCTTAGTGAAGGTGTGTTCGCCTTCGGAGCTGTGTGAAAAAAGCCACCCGGCCTCTTCGCGTAAACTTCCCTTAACCACTCGCTCATCTTTTCTTCATCCATCCATCCCTTCGAGTTAGCTTTTATGATGACGCCGGCTGGAAAGGTCTCTTTTGGATGGGTGGAAGTTAGCATGGCAAGCTAGAACCACAGTGAAGGATGACTCCTCATTCCCTGTGGTGCGAATATTCACCGTACGTGCTCCCGTTCCACAGTGCAGTTCACAGGAATATCAGTTGCTGTGAAATACGGTAGTAATCCGTGTGCGGATGGAGAGATTGCGTCTTTTTATGATCCGGATCCTTGTCGCGTAGTAGGAGCCATTTTGTGGTCTTTACAGATGTAAACAGGAAATGAAACGTACGGTGATATCCGCGCGTTTTTTCTTCTTCTTCCGGGGGCGGGTGAAGCGCTTCCTGTTCTATGGGGGCGGGTGCTTTCCTTGGCGGTTGCTTGCGTAGAAGAAGAAGCGCTTCCTGTTCTACCGGGAAAAAAGATGGCGGCTGTTTACCGAAGTTGCGAGATCGAAACTTTATGAAAATTAATCGTAATAAAGCGCACCGGGTTATAAGGCGCACTGTTAGCTTTTGAGAAAATTTGTGGTTTTTAGGTGCGCCTTATAGTGCGGAAAATACGGTATATCAATAAGTGCTTTAAGTACATTATGCCTGTGTATGGTACTTTTTTGAAACCTTTATTTTTTAGTGCAGTCAGAACGGATGAGGTGCACTGCGCTGTTATTGTGAAGGGAGGAAGTGTGCTGTGCTGTGGTTCTCAACCGTAGAAAGTCAAACAAAAAACAAAAAAACAACCCTGGCCTGGTCGCTACCAGTGTCCAGCGCCATGAAATTTCTAATGGATGTACTCTGTTTTCATTCATTCGCTTCTCATCTGTTCCCGTCACAAGTCCACGAATTTGCATAAACAATGCGCGGCCCATTAATCGTTTCGGTATTTTTTTTTTTTATATTATATTTTCATGGTCGTGAGAAGCCAAAATCGAAATCAAAATTTCATTAATTGTCCAGTCCTACAATGGACCAAATAATGCTCTGTTAAGCACCCAAAACACAACTTCCTGGTTACATACACTTGAGACAACGCCTGGAAGCGAACTCTAGTTCTTCTGCATGTTCCCAAATGCAACTGTAACCAGGCGATGCAGAGCAACACCCGACAGAAAGCTGAGTGAAAATCATCCAAAAATCAAAAGTAAGCACAGCCTGGCTCTTTTCAACAAAGGGGTCCTGTTGATCATTATGCCGTTTGAAACGCCATCTTCTTGCAGTCTCAGGGAACCTTTTTGACATTTTATGCAATTGATATTATTTTTGTTGCGTATGTATGAGTCGCAAGACGTCACATATTAGGTGTGGGAGGTTATGTCGGACAATGTACAGGTTGCATAAAGGGTCCAACTGAGGTGCAACTTAATGCATATGATTACAAAGGGCATTCGTTGGTCCGCTGTCAAAAATACAAGTGTAAACGCTACCCAGACTGCACTAGGTGACCATCAAGTATCTTTTCATTTTTGACTACTTCTCAGATGTACTTATTTTGACCACAAACTAGTGTAGGGAAGTAACGATGTGAAAGTTCCTTGTCAAGGTTATCGTTAACATCGCAATATTGTTGAATGTGCTCAAAAAGTGCAAATAAACAAACTTATATCTGTTAACCAAGGTTTATTTAAAAAAAAAAAATTTAACATACTTTCCTTGGCAGAAGAAACATTAATTATGGTTTTGGTTTCTTTGAGCCTTATTGGTATTTGAGTGACCATTAAATATGACTATCTTCTTCCGGTTTAAATTGTCAAGTGTTTCATAATGATGAAGACAAAATGGCGTGCTTCACTTGCAGTTTATGTGACGTCACGTGGGTTCACTTCCTGTTGTAGACGCGTCTGTGTATAGATCTTCATATATTTAGCAGTATGTCAGTCTGACCATATGTCTTGTATTTATATTAGCATTTAGAAAAGCTAGCAACTGGCACCCTATTTGACATGTATCGATTAGCGAGCTAGTTGCTGGTGGGCGATCAGCGCACTAGCTGCTTCTCCATGAAATAAGCGGTATCGCCGAGCCGTGAGTTTATTAAAGTACGGTAATTAATCACAGTTTACAAAACAGTAATACTAACTGTTGACAAGTTTACCGCGGTTTATCATTAATACTTCATCCCTACTATGCAGAGACTGAATCAACAGTGCCTCTGCTGGTTTCTCTTAAGTAATGCAATCCATTTTACCTTTATTGCGTTCAGATGTGATTTATCAACAATCAATTCCACAAAATGATTAATAAAATGATACATATCACTAATAACTACAGCAGGTCTGTAGCATTGGGAGAAATCCATGCAAAATTACACCCATGCTTTTAAATGTAACTTGATTTTCCTAAGAAAACCAGTACTTTCTATCTCTGTCCAAACAGGATATAATAACTCAGACATGGCAGACCACTGACATTATTTTAATAAATGAAAGTCAATGCTAGTTTGTTTCATGAGGCTTTGTTTGTCGTTTGAGTGAAGTGTGCAGACCAGTTGCTGAGTAAACATTGATTATACAGAATGTGTATGTTTAGATGTCCTTTCTGATCACCTTTACAAGTGTTATTTAATGTCTTCATTACTGTATTTTCACAGCTACTTACATCCTTTTTTTGTTTTGTTTTGGACTGTTATATTTTTGTTGTATCCAAACAACAATAACCTAGAAAGGGAGAAAAACTCATTAAGTGCGTCTGTGTGTGTGTGTGTGTGTGTGTGTGTGTGCACCGATTTATGTCCCAGGACTTTCTTCCCCCTGAATTCCAGCAGCTTGGGTTGTCTGGGGCTTTGCTCCGTCCCGGTCTGATGGTAAAATTGCTTCTTTGACCCCCTGCCCTCAATAATAACTACTAATCACAATGGAGTAGAGTGAAGCCGCCCGAGCTGATCTGGCCTCAGTGCTGCAGTCCCCTTACTAATGAAACTGTAAAACACGCAAGAGCAAGCAAACTCACCTAGGTTTGGCGTTCAAAAGGGCAACATCACCATGGAGCTTTTATAACCCAGCAGGCAATGCAGGGAACACTCATAACCTGCTTCATGTCCTGTAGGTGTTGCCATAGTAGCACTTGTGATGCTGAATGATTACTAAGCGCAAGCAGCGTTTTGTTTTCTAGGTTGAGTGAAGCTTTTGAAATAGGAGTTGTATTTGTAGTTGTTCCCACATATGTTCCTTACCAATGGTTGTTCCCTAACTGTCTGTTTTAGGAGAACCACAGGCTGAAGGAGCAGAACGATGAGCTGAACGGCCAGATTCTCAGCCTGAGCTTGTACGAAGCCAAGAATTTGTTCGCCACGCAGACCAAAGCCCAGTCTCTGGCTGCCGAGATAGACAACGCCTCCAGAGACCAGGTAAAAATCACAACATGGTGTTTGATTCATGGAAGTTTTGGGCTGAATCTACACAAGCAGTTCAGTTCATTTCACCACAGCAGAGTTTGCAGTATTAAATACACTGGTATGGCATATGTTTCCAGGCAGGATCACAATTGGTTCAATATAGTAGATAGTAGAGCTGTCTTCGGTTAAGGATTTTCATAGTAGAATCTAATTAGTTAGATTTTGGCCATCAGTCGACTATGGTGTTTTTTTTAAGAGAAATAAACAGACGTTAACATGTAGTCGTGTATACTGACTGGTCACGCGGTGTCTGTATCGTCACATGGATTCTCAGTGATTCTCAAACTGTGGTGTGGTACGCAGGCTCCATCTACTAGAGCAGGGGTCGGCAATCTTTACCACTCACAGAACGATTTTGACCCGTTTCACAAATTAAAGAAAACAATGGGAGCCACAAAACTCTTTTGGAATTTAAAATGAAATAACACTGCATACAAAGTTGTTGTTTTTTTGCTTTGTGCTATGTATAAACCAGGGGTCTCAGACACGCGGTCCGCACCTTAATATGAAAATGTAATTTTACTGCGGCCCGCGACTTTTATATGAATACCGCTTGACAGCGTCATACTTGCCAACCCTCCCAATTTTTCCGGGCAACTATTCTCTCTAATGTCTGCTGATTTTCACCCAAACAACAATAATAAGGACGTTCCGTGATGGCACTGCCTTTAGCGCCCTCTACAACCTGTACATACAGCGTGCCAGCCCAGTTACATGTTATATGAGGCTTCTGCAGACACACACGAGTGACTGCAAGTCATACTTGGTCAACAGCCATACAGGTCACACTGAGGGTGGCCGTATAAACAACTTTAACACTCTTACTAATATGCGCCACACTGTGAACCCACACCAAATAAGAATGACAAAACAAATTTCGGGAGAACATCCGCACCGTAACACAACATAAACACAACAGAACAAATACCCAGAATCCCATGCATCCCTAACTCTTCCGGGCTACATTATACACCCCCCCTCCCGTGCGTCGGTTGAGGTGGGCGGGGTTGGGCGGGAAGGGGGGAGGGTGTATAATGTTGCCCGGAAGAGTTAGGGATGCATGGGATTCTGGGTATTTGTTCTGTTGTGTTTATGTTGTCTTACGGTGCGGATGTTCTCCCGAAATGTGTTTGTCATTGTTGTTTGGTGTGGGTTCACAGTGTGGCGCATATTACTAAGAGTGGTACGGCGTGGCGCAGTGGGAGAGTGGCCGTGCGCAACCCGAGGGTCCCTGGTTCAATCCCCACCTAGTACCAACCTCGTCATGTCCGTTGTGTCCTGAGCAAGACACTTCACCCTTGCTCCTGATGGGTGCTGGTTAGCGCCTTGCATGGCAGCTCCCTCCATCAGTGTGTGAATGTGTGTGTGAATGGGTAAATGTGGAAGTAGTGTCAAAGCGCTTTGAGTACCTTGAAGGTAGAAAAGCGCTATACAAGTACAACCCATTTATCATTTATTTATTAAAGGTGTTTATACGGCCACCCTCGGTGTGACCTGTATGGCTGTTGACCAAGTATGCCATACAGGCGTGTGTAAGCAGATGCCGCATACAACATGTGACTGGGTCGGCACGCAGATAGTATGGTGTAAAAGCGGACGCAACGACAGGTTGTAGAGGACGCTAATAAAGGCAGTGCCATCACGGCACGCCCTCAATATTGTTGTCCGGGTGAAAATTGGAGAATATTTGCCCCGGGAGATTTCCAGGGGAGGCACTGAAATCTGGAAGTCTCCCGGAAAAATCGGGAGGGTCGGCAAGTATGCAGCTGAGCCGCATCAGAGTGGTCAAAGAGCCGCACGCGGCTCCGGAGCCGCGGGTTGCCGACCCCTATAGGAGAGGTAACAGCTAGTGAGCTTACTTGCTGTTACCTCTGTTTGCTCTGCGACCCATAACGTTGACGGCTGTCTACTTTGGTAATCATATTTGAATGATTACAATCCAAACACTGCTACTTCCAAACTAGTTGTAGTTGTAGAGTATTTATTAGTAGCCAGCGAGAAGTATAATTTTGATGTGACGGATTGTAAACAGAAGTCACAAATCCTGAAGTACAGTCAGTATCTTACCCGAGGGGGTGTGGCTACAGTTTCCCAAATGGGAAAAGTTTTCTTTGCATGCATGTTATAGAATGTTACATTACATTTTCAATGATAATGTTGGTAAATTATTTAATTTCAAATGGTACATTAAATGGTAAATGTTAGTGTCAAAAAGACAGCCAAAAGAGGTTTGTAGATGAGAATAAATCTAAAGGTCAAATATTATGTAGAAATGCACCAAATTGCAGGGAATGTAGCCTTGATATTCAAAATGTTTTTTTTTAAGTATGTGTGGTAGCACTTTATGATTCCTCTTTTTTCTCAAAGGGTGCTCACATCTCTGAAATTAATAAAATTGTATCTTTTAGATAAGGATTGTTGTATAAAAACTAGGGATGTCCGATAATGGCTTTTTGCCGATATTCCGATATTGACCAAACCCTTAATTACCGATACCGATATCAACCGATACTGACATATACAGTCATGGAATTAACACATTATTATGCCTAATTTGGACAACCAGGTATGGTGAAGATAAGGTCCTTTTTAAAAAAATTAAATAAGATAAATAAATTAAATACATTTTCTTGAATAAAAAAGAAAGTAAAACAATATAAAAACAGTTACATAGAAACTAGTAATTAATGAAAATGAGTAAAATTAACTGTTAAAGGTTAGTACTATTAGTGGACCAGCAGCACGCACAATCATGTGTGTTTACGGACTGTATCCCTTGCAGACTGTATTGATCTATATTGATATATAATGTAGGAAACAGAATATTAATAACAGAAAGAAACAACCCTTTTGTGTGAATGAGTGTAAATGGGGGAGGGAGGTTTTTTGGGTTGGTGTACTAATTGTAAGTGTATCTAGTGTTTTTTGTGTTGATTTAATAAAAAAATAAATACAAAAAACGATGCCGATAATAAAAAAAAACGATACCGATATTACATTTTAAAGCATCTCTAATAAAAACACAATAGATCAGGCTACTAACAAACTACAGTAGTAATGGAATAATAATGTACAGCATTTACCTTGGAGAGTGTATTTTCACGATATCTCCTTCGAGCTGTTTTTCCGTCAAACACACCATCAGTAGCTTCTCCACATTTCAATGGATAAATGTTTGCGTTTATGTATTGCGTTAACATTCTTGGCTGGCATTAAACACATTCTGCTTCAGTATTGTGGGGACTTGCAGTGATGCGCTCCTGCTGCTTCGTCAAGACCTTCCTTGCTTTAATTCAAGAAATACCATCCACTTCTTCTTCTCAGCATTGTCTTAAACGTATGCCGATCTCTAGCTATAAGCTAATGCGAGCGAGTTTTGGGCAGATTTTACGGGGTTCACTGTGACAATTGCTACACCAATTAAGAGCGGGGTGCTTGTAACCCAAATTTTTGCTTGCAACTTAAAGCAAAACATTTAGCCGAGAGACAGCTTTTATCTCAAAACACTCTTAACTTGAGGTACCCCAGTGTATGTATATATATATATATATATATATATATCCATCCATCCATTTTCTACCGCTTATTCCCTTTGGGGTCGCAGGGGGCGCTGGAGCCTATCTCAGCTACAATCGGGCGGAAGGCGGTGTACACCCTGGACAAGTCGCCATCTCATCGCAATATATATATATATATATATATATATATATATATATATATATATATATATATGTATGTGTGGGGAAAAAAAATCACAAGACTATTTCATCTCTACAGGCCTGTTTCATGAGGGGGGTACCCTCAATCGTCAGGATAAAATCTCCTGACGATTGAGGGTACCCCCCTCATGAAACAGGCCTGTAGAGATGAAATAGTCTTGTGTTTTTTTTCCCCACACATACATATATTGCGCTCTACTACGGTATCGAGCACTATTTTTTGGATAACCTTATTAAGACATATATATATATATATATATATATATATATATATATATATATATATATATATATATATATATATATATATATATATATATATATATATATATATACATACACACACACACACACACACACACACACACACACACACACACACACATCTTTCCTCGTCTGAGTCAGAAGTCTTGTTGTTATTATAATGCAGTATATCTTGCTGTTCTATTCTGCAATATGGGCATCATCACTTGGTCTTTTTCCTACACACAGCTCACCTCCCACGCTTGAATTGGAATGAAATCAACAGCTTTTCTTTAAATACCGGGTCATCAAACAAGCTAATATGCCATTATTTCCACAGTTAATGGAAGCCCTGAAGGAGCAGGAGGAGATCAACATGCGCCTGCGACAGTACATGGACAAAATCATCCTCGCCATCATCGATCACAACCCTTCCATTTTGGAAATCAAGGCCGAGCCGCAGCGGTTTTGAGTCTGCCCAGAAGTGAGGGGAGCTTGATTAGAACACTGGAACATCTCCCCCTGCTGTTTGTGGTTTGGAAAACAGCCCTAAAGGGAGTGTCACCTTTTTGTGCTCGTGCTTTACACGCTTTGGGACTGGAAACGCGACACTCGACACGTGCACACTGGCGGGAAAAACTGGAAGAGCTTATCCCAGAGGGTGCTGTGATAGCAGTTGAGAGACATTATAGCCTGGTGTAGGCAAACACTGAGATGCTTGGCAACGAGAACAGCAACCTAACCACAACGCTTTGTGCCAGTCTTAACACTACTCTACCACTCATGCACTTGGAACCGACATGTTTGAAAAGCGGGTTGAGAAAAGTCGACAAAGTGTTCAGAGAGAGAGAGAGAGAGACTATGGCTCATGCACGCTATTTGGAGGTGGGTTTTGGTGAAGTTGCTCCTTGCAAATTAAGCTAATACATCACTTTACTCCTAAAAACATGTCTTCCATTAACTTTGCAGTGACAGTGTCACTGTTCAGGTTTAGTCATGCGTCACTTTAGGGAGGGGACACCGCAGCCAAGGAGTGTCTCTAAACTCACTTATGATGCTTGAAAGGTGTCACTTCTGTCAGCAATAATAATAAGTGCAACTATGTTGCACATAAGTTATGAAACAAATGTACAGGAAGTAATATCTGCTCCTGTGTGTGCATACATGGAAGGAACCTCTTTTTGTTGGTACTAAAGACAACATTAGCAAGCAAATGACCCTGTGATACTTTCCAATAACATGAATGTACATCTTGATATTTCACTTCAATATGCTGTATTATGTAATTAACTGGAACCTGAGTTTTGCTTTCTTGCACAAAACCTTTTGTTTCCCTTTTGCATGGCTCATATTTCTCTGTCTGTGCCTTGGGAGGACAATTTCAGGCGGCTCTTGTAAGATCCATTGATTATGAAGGTACATTGTATGTCTTAATCATGTTTCTGGACTTGTACATATTGTATTTACACAGTGATCATTTGTAAACATGTTCAGGTTGGATTCTATTTTCTACAAAGTTATTAGGAAAAGAACAAGAAATGGCTTAAGTGTCCAAAAATAGACAACTAGCACACTGCATTGTATGAAAGTTATCACTTTGTCAGTCTAACAAACTGTATAACACTGTTGGGTTTGTTGTATTTCCATGTGTTATTGCTCACAATAAGTGCACATATTTTCAGTTTTATGATTAGTTATCTGTCTTCCTAAACTAATCATAATGGTCAGTGAGCAATATATATTGTTATGCCTAACAAATGGTTTCACTTTTTGGGCAATTCTAAAATGGAAATTAAAGGGGTACACTGAGCTATGAAAAAATGCCACATTATTTCTTTAGGTTGTTTTTCTGCAGTAGTTATTTAAAACAAATCAACATGGTTACAGTGCTGGTTTTGCACTTACTGGTCCCTAATACACGCACAGGCTAATATCAAATGGAATATTTTTCAAAAATGTATGTAAATAATTTATGGTTGATGCTAATGTTTTGCATATTTATTTTTGTATTATTATTGTCGTGTACAATTCAACAGTCTTTTTAATACGGTGCCACTCTGTGTCACAAAAAATACATTAAGTAAATGTTGTCTTGTGATCTACAAACGCGCAAGTAAATTGAATTGTTTTTTTTTAAATAAAAAAAAAACATATACAAAATAAATATGCACATTTAAGCTGATTCTACATAAATTATAATTTTCTTTATGAAGCTAATGTTTAGATTTGTGCTTGATTTATGCAAGTATGCCTACGATTTAAAAAGTGCATTTTAATCAATACAAACCATAAAATACAATAAAACTATTGTAAAAAAGTACAAACATGGCGCCGCTGTGGCGCCCTCTAGTGTTGAACTTCTTGTCTGAGACATACCAATTTGACCATCGATCCCAGTCCACGGGCGTACTTCAAACCGCAGCACAGGTGAGACGCAATTAAACTAAAGCAGTGCTTTTTTATACATCGAATCATCAAAAATAGCAACTTTATTTCCCCGTGGTTGACTCGATAGTGTGTTATTTACCGTTTTGTGGCCTTTAGCTTACACGATAAGGCTGTCAATCACACGGCTAAAACATGCTTAGCATTTAGCTTAGCGGCTAACAATCATTTCTTGTTAAGAGGTAGCAAAACACACTTTGAAATTATGACACACTATATGAACATTCAAATCAATAACATGCTCTGAAGGTGTCAAATGTAACTGCATAGAGTTAATGGAAGGCCCATTATTTAGATACAACATGGCGCCCACCTCACTTTGTTTGAATGAAAGGTTGGCTGTAAACTAGGCTGACCATATTCTGAAATCCCAAAAAGAAGACACATATATGCGTGCCAAGGCCGGGACTAGGTGACAATTTGCCAATGATACTCGAACTTGCTTTATAAATAATATATTTATTTAAATAAAGCATTTTTTCCCCCTCTGTTGACATTACAACAAAATAAGTCACACTTACATTCTGTAACTTTCACAGTTTTAGAAAAAGTGCTGAGGTAGCAATTTTCAAAATAACCTCTTGTGTATAAGTAAACATAAATATTGCCAAAAACATGCACCTGGGGATAGGTTGATTGGCAACACTAAATTGGCCCTAGTGTGTGAATGTGAGTGTGAATGTTGTCTGTCTATCTGTGTTGGCCCTGTGATGAGATGGTGACTTGTCCAGGGTGTATCCCGCCTTCCGCCCATGTGCAGCTGGGATAGGCTCCCCCGTGACCCCGAAAGGGACAAGCGGTAGAAAATGGATGGATGTTTATTAAATGTAAACAAAAAACAGGTAGCAGCCCATTCTTTAAAATGTCTCTTCTCAGTCTGGTGGATCATTGTAATGTAAAAAATATAAATAATGCCTCAAAACATTTGAAACAAAAACCGAGGTTCTCAGAGAATACACCATAGGCAATGTTCCCTCTAAGGTGCGCGCCTTGCGCAATTGCGCACTGCTCAAGCGCCCTCTGCGCACAGCAAATATATGCCGCGCACCAAATCAAATCCCATCTGAATTCTAAACAAAATAAACACTTTTATTCTGTGTAATTTTGCAATGCAACTCTGAGTGACAGTGACAACAAGCGGCCCTAACGGTGTTCGTCAACTCCGTTCAATTGAACACTGTTCAATTATTGTAACGTCTATCGAGATGCTTCGAGGACAGGAATTATATCGATCACTTTATTGAAGTGTTTATATTCGGCCATAACCACACCAAAAACATGAGTAAAAAACTTATATCTCGAAAAACTAGTCATTTTTTGCCGTACAAACCAGGCCAAAAGCAACTTGTCATCTGTCACCAACACGCATACCACTAAGCCACTGGTGCGTTTATGGCCACACAAAAAGTCGGACAACTCAAACACCACACAAAGTTACACTATGACTCCTCAGTCATACGTGTGCTTATTCTAGGGATGTCCCGATCCAGGTTTTTGCACTTCCGATCCGATACCGATATTGTTTTTGCACTTTCAATCCGATACCGATACTGACCGATACCGATACTGACCGATAATGGCCTATCCGAGCATGTTTAAAGTTATTTAGCCTACTTAGTTGTCAGAATCATGTTGAAAAGGGTTTTAGTACTCTTGATAACAACTAGCCAGCTGAATTAGGGGAGTTTGAATAATACACAATGGTTGGTAACAAGAAACTGACCTGTTTATTCAAGGATAAACACAAAATAGACAAAATTATACATGACAAACAAAAATGGCATCATTGAAACAAGGGCTGGGCGATATGGCCTTTTTTTTATTATTGCGATATTTTAAGACCATATTGCGATACACGATACATATATCTCAATATTTTGCCTTAGCCTTGAATGAACACTTGATGCATATAATCACAGCAGTTAGATGATTCTATGTGTTTTGATTGATTGATTGAGACTTTTATTAGTAGGTTGCACAGTGAAGTACATATTCCGTACAATGGACCACTAAATGGTAACACCCGAATAAGTTTTTCAACTTGTTTAAGTCGGGGTCCACTTAAAATTGATTCATGATACAGATATATACTATCATCATAATACAGTCATCACACAATATAATCACATTGAATTATTTACATTATTTATAATCCAGGGTGTGGAGGGGGGCGCCGGATGTAAGTGTCAAAAAGACAGCCAAAAGAGTTTGATATGAGAATAAATCTAAAGTTAAAATATAGGGTAGAAATGCATCCATTTGCAGGAAATGTAGTCTTGATTTTCAACATTTTCTTTCAAGGCTTGCATGTCTACATTAAAACATTCTTCTTCATACTGCATTAATATATGCTACTTTTAAATTTTCATGCAGAGAAGGAAATCACAACTAAAAAAATCACTAATTTTTTCATACGGTGTTGATGTGGAAATTTTTGCCTCTGCATTTTGATGGTGTGGACGTGTGGCACCGAACGGAGATAAGCGTCTCGACAGACGTTATAATATTTGAACAATGATGACGAAAACTGTTTTCTCTGTCGTGTCCGTGTGTCGAAAATTGTTTTGCGCTTATTTTTTTATTTGATTTTGTGCGTGGCATATAATTGCTATGCGCAGAGGACGTTTAAACAGTGCGCAATTGCACAAGCGCCCACCTTAGAGAGAACGTTGGTCACAAGGCTGCGCGAGCATCACAGCTAACGTTAGCCATGCTGCTATCTCTCTGCTCAGGGAGGACGTATACGTATGTGACGTATGACGTGACAGTATGTGACGTGTGTAAAAAGGTGCGCTTGCTGTCTGTGAGAAGCACAGACACAGAAAAGAGTGAGAAGAGCCTGTCGTGTACTGCCAGCAGCTAAAAGCAACTGCGTAAGAATCCACAGACTTGTGGATGTGTTGAAGGTGTGCTGGAAAATGCGGAACGGAAAGTAGGGATCAGGAGTTTTTTTTTTTAACTGGATCTGGATTGGCATTTTCCCATGCCTTGCCGATACGCATTTTTTTGCAAATATCGGCGGCCGATCCGATCCAAATATCGGATCGGGACATCCCTAGCTTATTCTACTGTCATTTATTATTAATGTTAATTCATTTATATTAATCATGGAATGCTGTTACTAGAGAAAGTTACAGGAATGCACACTTCATCCTATGCTTACATTTCATTGTGCAACATGAGGATGTTTAAGGGGAACTAAATGTGATCTCTGAAAGGGGTACAAATGATTTCCAAAGCAGGACCCCCACCCAGACATATTGTACAATAGTAATCCATAGCTTATGAAAAACAAGATTTCTTTTATTTTCATTACAAGTGGGCCAAATCACTAATATTACAAAATAATCTCATGAAAATGACTCCTCTCATTTGAGGGTTATTATAAAAGATTGGTTTGAGACAGGTGTGCTGCTGGTATTGCCACGTGTGATGTTGCTCACATGTGCTCCACTGAATGCTGAGGGAGTTTTTGTGTTTGCTCAGACACATGAACAATTAGAGGGAACATTGACCATAGGTGAAGAGTATTTCGCAAATCAGTTAAAACAACAATAACATTTCTTAGCCAATTCTTTTTGGCTTATGTAAAGAAAAAAGAAATAATGCCGAGTCAACATTTAAAACAAAAAAAAGGAAGAGTAGCGTATTGCGTTTCTTCTTATCTAGTCGTCTTGGCCTTCCTCATCTCCTTGGTTTTCCTCCTCATCTCCCTGGTCTTCCTCCTCGTCTCCCTGGCCTTCCAAAAGAGGATGTATGGTCAGTTTACTGTAAACTTTAAAGAGTGCGGTTCTGTCGTGGCTATGCCCTTACATCAAACTATCCATCCATCCTTCCATTTTCTAACGTTTGGCCCATTATGGGGTCGCGGGGGTGCTGGAACCTATCCCAGCTACACATGGGCGGAAGGCGGGGTACACCCTGGACGAGTCGCCACCTCATCACAGGGCCAACACAGATAGACAGACAACATTCACACATTAAGGCCAATTTAGTGTTGCCAATCAACCTATCACCAGGTGCATGTCTTTGGAGGTGGAAGGAAGCCGAAGTACCCGGAGGGAACCCACGCAGTCACATGGAGAACATGCAAACTCCACACAGAAAGATCCCGAACCCAGGACCTTCGTATTGTGGGCCACACGTACTAACCCCTGTGCCACTATCTTTTAGATATCAAAATGCCACAGTACTCTACAGACATAGTGGACAGAAGAGAAGAAGCCCTTGAGAACATCTGTGTTGCCAATGGTACAAAAGGCCAGTCTGAAGGTTTGCTGAAAGAAGCCTCTGTTGGCAATGGCTGCCGATCGAGAACCAGTATTGGGTCGAATCGTCTAAAAAGGTCAAAACCGGTCAAATCGAATGCCACCAAACCACCCTACATGCTTAATGGACTTTTAAACCATGGCTTTAAGGACAAGGATACACAAGCAGCACCTGCAAGGACTAAGACGAAACACAGCAGCACCTTTTCAACTATCATGGGTCCTGGCAGAAGCAGTCATAGCAGCGCTCCAGGTGGCATCTTGATAAACCGGACCGCCAGAGAGGACCACGCATCGTCCACTTCTAAGCAACCGGCAACCGAACCCAGCCCACCTGCGAGTACCAGGGCAAGGAGCCTGAGATGGAGAAGGAAAAACAGCTATAAGAAGAGGTGCGTCACCTTTCTGACCGTTGCTTTGTGGGTATTAATTGTATTTATTCTGGCATATATGAGTAGTAAGGATGGGCTATATGGCCTAAAATCCATATCGAGATATATATCGCAGCCTCTTGCGATAATGTTATACACAATTAATTATTTGGTATATAAATGATAATAGAACCATTTTAAATGGACTACAAAGGTTCTTAATTTGGCTGCTACTGTTTGCGGTAACATATTGTGTAATTTCCAGTTGTATTATTTTTAGGGCTGTGCAGTGATTAATTTTTAAAATTTGATTAATCACATTTTGGAATTTAGATTAATCATGATTAATCACGGGTGATTACTCACTTGCATGATTCAAATTTACTAAAGAAAAGATTGTAATATCAGTACACAAATGCAATTTTGTTGTCAGAATGTCTTTCAGGCACGTTTTTAAACCTTTTACTTGAATGCATGTCATTTATTTGCACAAAATCTGGTAACAGCATTATCTAAAGTTTTTTCAGGCTTTATTTTGAAGTGAAATTTGCTAGTAATCACTCCAGGGAGTTTTCTCAATCATTTTGTACAGATGTATGCATTGATTGGATTACTGACTATATAGCGGTTAAGTTAAACAAAAAAAGCTTTTTCTGTCAAAAATACATTTCATTAATCTAAGTGTGTTCTTGACTAATGCGATAACTTTTTGTGTGATAATCACAGGAGTTAGCATGTTAATTTTGACAGCCCTAATTATTTTCCCACAATTATTATTAATCTACTTGCTAATATACTGTTAATAGTTAGTTACTTTCTGCTGTAACATGGATCCATCAAGTCTGTAAAAATGTATTAAGCAGCTTATTTTTGTTTCATTTGGACACTACAAATTTGCATACCAAGTAGTTTCATGGGCAGTATTGGCCATATTGATTGTTCATACTTTTTCATCATCTTTAAATAATAAAATGTTTTATTATATCTGTAGTCCCAACAAAAACATGGCATGGCAGTGTGACAATAATTAATATTTTTAAAAAACATCCTTATTACCTTTTATTACAACATTCAAAATAAAGTGAATTGGGACAAATAACTAAACAAAAGCAAAATATACTATTGGCATTTTTTTTTCCTGATTTCGTAAATAATAACAAAAATGCCAAAAACGATTTTGTGGTTATGATAAATATTGATCTAATAATTGTAGTATCGTAATATACCGTAATCCCTCGTTTGTCACTCTTAATTGTTCCCGGACATGACCGTGATCAATGAATTCCCGTAAAGTAGGAATCATCATTTCTTAATCAAATATTTTCATAGCTAGAGCATAAAAAACGGTTTATGACCTTCTAAATACATTTTTCAACATTATGAGAGCCCTCTAGATGCAAAATAACACCCATTCGTCACCATACTCTTTTCATCCAATATAGTATTGCTGCCTGAGGCTGAGCCAGTTAGCGCCCATGATACTGAACATCGTACTCTGATTGGTTTGGTTTTATTTGGTGGCCAATGCCACTTGTAGTATAGGTAATTTTAGACCATTTAGTCATTTTTGTGCTTGGAAATGTTTAATTGAGAGGTCAAATATTGTAGGCTTTGATTATAAAAAACACAAAAAAATATGTGATGTGGTGAGGCTGCAATATTGGAAGCGCCATGTGGTGAGGTAAGACAGTACATGATATTGTTATTGTTGAGATTTGTATCGATCTGCCCACGCCTGTTTATTCAAGAGCTTTAGCTTAGCGGTAAGCTATACTGTTTTTGTATCCTCCTATGGTGTGTACTGTAGCAGATTTAGCTTTTCATAGTCCTCTAACCCTCCAGTGATAATAGTACATGTAAGAAACATGTTTTTTTGGCACAATGGAAGAGAGGATTAGTGATTTTGAAGCGTCACTGTAGAGGGACATTAGCCGCTAGCAAGAACGCTGCGTTACGTTGAGGACGGCTTCAATCTCTTGTCGCTGTGAAATTTACGGGACACAGCTAGATTGTGTCATCAACGTGCATCATCGCGACATAACGATATTATTAAAAGCTTTATCGTCAGTCAAATAATTTTATCGGCAGTATCGCACACTCCTAATGAGTATCCACATATAGTACCATCTAAAACATACTAAGATACTCAGTGCCTTGTTAAATAATAGACTAATACCACTTTCAGGCATTGACAAAGATCACTCATTTTACATGTTTATTTTATTTGAATTGCAGTCTCTTTATAGCCAGTTATTTTTCTCAAGTATCAATGAAATTAGTCCAACATGATAATCAGAAGCCCTCTATAGAGACTCACTGCACGCATGTCCTGAGAAGCCAACACAGCACATGACGCCGCCACTAGAGGATGAAGACTGGGAAAAGGATTGCCAGGCCAATGTGGAGAAGAGAGTCCAACCTTCTGGTAAATAATATTTTTGCTTATAATAATAACACCCGTCTTGTTATTTGTAAAATATGCAATGTGTTGATCATCCGAAATAGGGGTGCAGATTACCATGAATAATGTTGCTTTCTGTGTATTCATTTAATTCATGGGATCACCTGGTTGATTATGAAAAAATGTTTCGTCCATGTTACAATGGTAATGTGTAACTGCTTTACAGTAGCAGATTGTATTTGTTATTTATGCTTGTTTATTATGAATAATCTGACACAGTTGGAGGCAGGGCTAATTGTTCCTGGATGGATACACCTGATTGAGGGTTTGCACTTGCCGCACGGCTATGAGACATTGCTCACGTGCATTTTCTTTGTTGTCCCTGCATTTAATTATGCATGCATTATACAGTTCCCTCAATCAATATCTTTATTTTTCTTTGAAAATATTATAACTCCGCAGTTGGATATAAATGTGAATCAGCATCTGTCAGAGCAGCAATAATGGTAATTTAGGCTTTCATGTAACATGCCAAACTAATGTCTCGATGGCATTGTTCTTCCTTCCAGGTCAAGAAGATGTGCTGCAGTTGACTTTGCAGGGTTTATCACTGGATCAATGGGAGGGTTTGGGAATCGGACCCAATTACAACCCAGCCATACACCATTCACATCCCCTGCAGTGGCACTGCCCTGAAATCGCTGCAGAACCTGAACAGTTTGCAGACGCAGATGAGTAAACCAAAGAGACATTCCATGTTCCTACCACCATCACTCAATTGGATGGAAGATAGTTTTTGACCTGAGCAGGTAGATACTTTGGGAAAATGAATAGGTTATAATAAACATTCATGCTGTCATGGCATCAATTGATTTATTTTGCTGTGGCTTTACATTTGGATTTTATATACCGGTAGGTTTTTTATGTTGTGATGTATGTGTGATTTGTGAATGCTTCTCTTTTAAGTCTGTCTTTTTTTAAATTATTTTAGTGGGGTTAAGTGCTTTTAATGTTTCAACTAGTTATAGCAATATTTGTTTTTAGGCCCTTTTGTTTTGTCAGTTTTAGTGAATCACATCCAGGCACAGTTAGCAATACTACAAAATGTCATGAGTTGTTCTGACCCATGGTTTCAGTTTCAGTACCTGAATAAATCAAATGTTCTCTTGGTCAAATCTTTGTTTCATTGCCTTTGTCAGTAGGTCTTGTGTTATGTAGCAATGACTATGTCTGGCCGATAGATGGCAGAGCTGTTGCAGCTTTTTAGCATTTTCTCACAGCATTGGGAGTTGAGTGGGTTCATTTCCAAGGACTCACTTGCATACTTACTACATTTTTTCCCCCAAGGTCCATTCGTGAAGGGCTTAATGATGAAACATTAAAGGTGTTTTCATCATATTAAAACCCTCTAAGTACACCTAAGTCACCATTTGACTAAATTGATAAATTATGTTTTTAAGCGCCTATGAGATTTTATTAATTTTCCTCAACTTCATTAGCATTTCTAAAAGCAATATGGAAGAGTGTTTATTACAATGTCGTTTTTGTAAGTTGTATAGGATTTATTTTTGGGAAAATGCATTTGTACACACACACACACGAAAGCCCTCCCCCAAAAGAAACACCATACCTTCTTATAGATGGAAGTTATGCTCCACTTTTGAGTAAATAAACACCCAGACCACTATTTGGAAGTTGATATTGGATGTATATTAGCATCTTCTGGCTTGATTACTCTTGAGTCAAACAATATATTTAATCTGGAAAGAGGTGCTATTAAGTTGTTTTATCTGTATGATGATGTCACTGAGTGATATACAGGTTGTGTGCCTATCCTAGCTGCACTTTGGCCACTTCATCGCAGGGCCAACACAGACAACAATTCACACTCACACATGAGGGCCAATGCTGCTTTCATTGAAATTATATCAAAAGAAAGTTTGAAATGTCTTGAGCCTATGTCATATATTTGTTTCACCTTGTAAATCTAATTGCTGGAATAAACAAACCATAGCATGATATTGTAATTTTTGGAGTTTCACCTGTATCTATCTTGGGCTTGTCTGTGATTGTTCCTTTCTTTAGTTGTCCCAGTGGACACTTCCAACACACTTTCAATCGCAATTATACTGGTCCTCCTCCTAACAATACTACAGTCTATTTTTTTTAAATTAAATACAGATCTGTGGTTGTACTAAAAAGCGCTGTTTTTGGTGATGACGTCAATAAAACAAGCTGCAGGGCATCAGCGCCAATTCTCTTTAGATGTGATTCAACAACAACTATTCCATCCTGTTTGATCTGACATGTTGCATCTTGAGTGATCTAGTCTAGTGGCTGATGACCGGTTTTGTCAGCCTGGCGCAGGATTGAGGCTTTGTGGTTGGTTCAACTTCCTGTGCTCAGTCTTAGCAAACACAAGGCCTGTCACTGTCATTCTGCTCTTCTAAACCAGTTTGGGCTGCGTGGAAAATGTTGTCAGATGCTTTGTCCAGATGGTGATGTTCAGCTTGTGAATAAATCAAGGTGTCATATTATTACATTTTTAGATCATTTTCAGAGGTTTGTCAAGAGTGTGTTCAAAATGTGTTGCTCAAATATCTCGCCTTAATGTTGGATGTTTGCCTTACCGGGTAAGCTCTACTGGGAGTGTGCACGTTTGGGAAGCGCTAATGTGCACTACCCGCTATTTACATACTGTATACACTGTAACTCTGCACTTTTGCAATATACTAATGCCATATATTACCTAAGACAACATAGTGCGACAGGAGGACACAAAAGTTACAGTAACATTACGGTCACATCATGCTAGGTTAGCCTAATCACTCAAGACATCTTACAGCTCCCATATCTGTAGCTAACTGAAATATAGTTGGCAGAGCCCCAGGCTTTGTTTCATTTGTATTTGTACTCCATGATGTTGTGAGTGTATGCACATAATGCACCCATTCAGTTAGGGATGGTATCATGTCAATGAGAACAAGGATTTTTCCTCTGAAACACCCAGGAACTTAAACTGACTGTTAGAGCCTCACTAAAATGGAGGGATATCAAGTGAGGGAGATGAGATGATAGATTTTTCTTATGTGTGGTGCTCATTAACAGGCTCTCGGAACAAATTTTACCGTTAGTATGTCAATAAAAAGTTGAGTTTGCATTATAGGGAACCAAATGTATGTGGTTGAGGCATGAATTATCATTCACATACTTTGCATAAGGAAATCTACACCATTATATCAAATATCCTGTTTGATTGTAACCTTGCACAAACAAATGAAATCCAATACAAGAGTAACACAAAGTATGGCAGTTAAAAACTTGATAATGCTCCATTTTAATTGACACTGGCATATTGGTATTACATCTTTTTTTTCTACCAGTGGTACAATTAAATATGAGATGCCTTTGTTGCTGGAGGAACATCTTTAATCAGTCTCATCAGCCAAGTCCTGATGGGACTAGGTTGCTTTCATGTAACAGCTCTTAACTGGATGATGTAAGAACATATTAGCCGTCATTAAAATGGATGGATACTTGATAGAAGAATCTCTCTTTGCTCATGCAATAACATGTATCAATGGCATTCTGCCTTGCTCTGTGTGTGATACATTAAACATAAAAAACACACACACAGGCTTTAAAAACACACACTGGTTTTATCTTCCTCCGCTATGACTCACATCCAGTTGAGGTTTTTCTCATCTTGCCTTTTGTGTCTCTGCTCATTGTCAGAGCCCTTGCGCTGATTGGTTATGTACTGTATGTTGGCTTGTAAGAAAAGATGGCTGACATTAGCTAACCACAACCAGGCCCAAACAGTAGAAACTGTTTTTAGGAGATTCCAATATCTGTAGTCATCTTGTGAAAATTTATAAAAGATGGAAACTCCCGGTCAGTGTGTCTTAATATGGCTGTATGTTAGCTTTACCCAGTTTGGAGTTTTGTTTCACGGATATTTGACAGTTAAATTGAATGAAATATTGCCTTTCTATCTTTTGGCTTTGTCAAATTACCTAATCAGATGTGATGGAAGGTTCAAAACTTTAAGTTCTCTGGTGTGTATTTATGTATTGTAAAGGGTTCTTTTGTTGGGACTTGACCCAGATGGAAGACAGCCAGGTTGTTGCGATTGGGGTGATGGATCGCTGAACCGTTGCCGTCTGGACCCAGAAATGGTGCAAGCCCTCATGACAATACACAATGTTTCCTCACTCTAATAAATCAAGATTGCATGCTCTCACAGTCCCTCTTGGCCTCAAACCCCCCAGCCTAATTTTTTTGTTTTCTGGTGCTTCTATCTCACTATTCTGAAATAAACTCTTGCCACATGTGGTGAACAGAAGAAGGGCAACTGATTTAGCCAAGTCGGTGAGTCAGGAGTTGGTATGTTTTTCTTCTGGGGTGAAATCGTCACCATGTTGTGAAAGTGGAGCATGGTGTTACTGTTGTATGTCTGCGTCAGTGTTTTTCCAGGACCGTTCTAACTGTAACATGATTGCTGGTAAAATTGTGAACACATGGCTCTGTAAACACATTGTTACTGGTTCATGGAAGTTCAGTTGGCTGCATTTTAAGAGGGTACTTTCAGAGCTGAGCAGTTGGTTGGGTTGTTTTGACTAGGTTGTTGGTTTGTTTTATCCATTTTTGAAAAAAAGCTTAGGCTGTACAGAGTTGCTGTGAGCAACAACTTAATAATGTACAGTACTGCGACACACAGTATTTTTCATCTGGTGATATTTTTACTACCAAATAACCATTCGACGTTGTTTCAAAGTTGTGCTAAGAGACACAAACAACCCTGATAATCTTGTTTTCCCCCTACTAGTTGTACAGTTGCATTCCCTGTTGTAATGAAAAAATGTTTTAAACCGTACAAATGTCCACGACCAAATAAAGAATTGCGAGTTGCCGCTTGCAATTTTAAAAAACGTTGAGCTTTGTTAATTGTTTTGGTTTTGTTGGTCCATTGCAAACCACTGACAGTTTTTATAGGGTGTGCCAAAAGTGCAGATGGGAAATTGTGTCATGCTTTATGTCACAGTGTTCCGAAAAGGTTTGAGGGATGTTGAAATTAAGGAGGACATTTCGAGCATTTATAAGATTAAAATGTTTATACAGGTAAAAGCCAGTAAATTAGAATATGGTGGAAACTAGTGATGAATTAGTGATGGTGGAAACTTTACACTAGACTTCAGGCAACGTGGATCCTGTGCCTCTCCTGTCTTCCTCCAGACTCTGGGACCTCGATTTCCAAAGGAAATGCAAAATTTGCATGGTTGGGTGATGGTTTGGGGTGCCATGTCATCTGCTGGTGTCGGCCCACTCTGTTTCCTGAGATCCAGGGTCAACGCAGCCGTCTACCAGCAAGTTTTAGAGCACTTCATGCTTCCTGCTGCTGACCTGCTCTATGGAGATGGAGATTTCAAGTTCCAACAGGACTTGGCGCCTGCACACAGCGCAAAATCTACCCGTGCCTGGTTTACGGACCATGGTATTTCTGTTCTAAATTGGCCCGCCAACTCCCCTGACCTTAGCCCCATAGAAAATCTGTGGGGTATTGTGAAAAGGAAGATGCAGAATGCCAGACCCAAAAACGCAGAAGAGTTGAAGGCCACTATCAGAGCAACCTGGGCTCTCATAACACCTGAGCAGTGCCAGAAACTCATCGACTCCATGCCACGCCGCATTAACGCAGTAATTGAGGCAAAAGGAGCTCCAACCAAGTATTGAGTATTGTACATGCTCATATTTTTCATTTTCATACTTTTCAGTTGGCCAACATTTCTAAAACTCCCTTTTTTGTATTAGCCTTAAGTAATATTCTAATTTTGTGACACACGGAATTTTGGATTTTCATTTGTTGCCACTTCAAATCATCAAAATTAAATGAAATAAACATTTGAATGCATCAGTCTGTGTGCAATGAATAAATATAATGTACAAGTTACACCTTTTGAATGCAATTACTGAAATAAATCAAGTTTTTCAAAATATTCTAATTTACTGGCTTTTACCTGTAGATGTATTTATAATAAACTACTTTTATATACTCCTTTCAAAGTTTACTTCAGACATGACACATCCCACCACATTTTCTTTGTTTTGGGATGTTTGCAAATTTTAGTTGAGGTAGCTGATACTGCAAATTTGGGTTTCAATCCGATCCCAAGTAAATAGTGAAGTGAATTATATTTATATAGCGCTTTTTCTCAAGTGACTCAAAGCGCTTTACACTGTGAAACCCAATATCTAAGTTCCATTTAAACCAGTGTGGGTGGCACTGGGAGCAGGTGGGTAAAGTGTCTTGCCCAAGGACACAACAGCATTGACTAGGATGGCGGAAGCGGGGATCGAACCTGCAACCCTCAAGTTACTGGCACGGCTGCTCTACCAACCGAGCTATACCACCCCAATACATAGGGTCTGTATTACCGATAAACATGCTTTTTACTTGAACATTTTTCAAGATTATTGAATGATTTTGTGATTTTGCCTTTTAATTTCCATAAATATATAACCAGATTAAATATTGACGGCAAACAAACATTTTAGAGAACAATTGTTGTATACAAATAATCAATGTTACAATATCAGCAAAATAAAACCGGTGTTCACTTTTATTACTGACAGTTTTAGCAAAATAAAGTCATTGGTACAAAACAAATAAAAACTACTATTGGCTCTATATAATATTTTGTTTTTTTGCTCCCCTGTTTCCAAGACTTGTAATACAATACCAACAATGTAACAATATCAACAATAAAACAAATGAACACACTTCTTTGGAAAGATAAACAGACGAGCAATGAAAATATCAATCTAATCATGCTAGTATCGACCAGATGCTAAAACTACCAAATACTTGGATCGATACGGCCACCCATATAATTTATGCAAAAATGGATTCTAATTAAGGACACAGGCATCATGTTAGGAAATAAAGTACCACCTACCTGCCTTTCACCACCCCCTCTCTGAAAATCCTGTATGCTATTAAACAATAATTACTTTTAGCATGTAACAACTTTGTACAGCCTATGCCATAAACCTAAACAGTAACATCATCAACATACTGAATACTGTAGTACGTAGCCAAGCCCAGATAGGGGCAGTATTTATCAGCCCAGCAGTCATTAACTCTGGCCGGTTGAGATGCTGAGCTCGTAGCACTGCCTCCATCTAGACGCCGACCTGTAACGACCTGCTTGTCTGGCTGCTCTGCCCACCTGTCTGCCTCCCACAAGCTTGCCTTTATCGCCGCCTGTACCCGTTTGGTCTTTGACGGCAGCTTGCTCAATGCTCACTCATCCCCCAATTTCCTATTTTTTTTTGCCTTTTCTGCCAATTAGTTTTACTGTCACAGCTGCCAAGCAGTTCTTTCTCTGAGTGTCTTTTGTCTTGTCTGCCTGTAGTCAGTTTGTGGCTGTCTTGCTCCCCTGCCGAGGCATGTCAGGATAGGTGCTGGATAACACAGACCACTTACATACGCAAACACAGGGTGAGGGAAGCTTTGATGGAGATGAGAGACGACATAAACTGATACAAAAAAGAGGGAGAGAGGTGGAAACAAGGAAGTGTGAGGAAAGCAGACAGATAGGTGGGAAAGGAGTGAAATGAGTGCTGGAGAGACAGAAAGACCAGGCATACCGCTTGTTAAGAGGCTGCTATTCATTTTTGTTTTTTCTATTAGATTAACAACAAGACATCCTGTTAATATGAGGAGCAGAGCTGCGACCTCTACTGGGACTTAACATGCACAGAAACAAACAGACCGTGACTGTCACACTCTCTTTCACTTTGTTTTACACACACAGACACAAACTGCACCATCATGGCTTCCTGAACCACTAATAAAACTAACAGAACATTACGCCTCAAACACCCATCTATGTAACCTGACTCTCGCCAGATCCTAGTAGTTCGCTGAGCTCCACACAAGGATCTGGGACTTCTCAATAGGAGATGTATTTCAGAAGGCGGGACCTTGTAAAAAAAATCATTGTATGTGATTGGATAAACAACTTGTCCATTATCTTGAATGACGTGCTACTTCAACCACTCACATCGAAATCAACCCGTGACGCTGATGAGAGTGACGCTGGGAAATCCAAAACAACAGCCAACATATTGGATAACGACAGAGCGAAAAGTTAGATAACTTTTACTGAAACAATGCATCAATGTCAGTAGACGATCGATGTCGCAAAACAGTTGCAATAGCAGAATCATTGTCAGCACACGACTCCTCCGCCATTGTTGTTTGAATTAAACAGTCGCTTCGGCGCTATGTCACATCTGTGAAATCCCGCCCGGCGATCCTGCATGGTTCATTATTTTTTGCTATCTTGAAGGATTTTGCAATGCCCTCGATCCAAGATCGGAGCTCAGCGAACTACAAGGATCTGGCAAGAGTCAGGTTACCATCTATGAAACTTTTCTCAAATTAATATTTTCACCAACTTACATATTTAAGCTCGAATAGACAATGCTATGTGTGATGCATTTATTCAGGTTTGCAAAGCATTAAAAGTGCAGGAAAATATATAAATAATCCACTTGAAGTTCCAGCCATGTGTAAACAAAAAACTATGCTGATATCTTTGATAAGATTATTTGCTGTCTTTAAGAATAGTTTGACGGATCTGTTGTGTGATGTCATGCCCAAATTTTCCCGACTACAAGCGGCCTTCGGGGAGTTTGGAAGTTTCTGACTTCCCAGGAACGCATGCAAGTAGAAAAAGCACATGGAAAAACAAGTGTAGTTCTTAGCCAAAACCACATATTTAGCTACACTCCCACTGGCAAGTCATTCATGATGTTGCTCCTAGCACTAGCTTACAAAATTGTTTGCCCAGCTTGTAGTCTTTTGATTGTTTGTCTGTTTTTGCTTCTGAACGTCTAAATGAAAGTTAAGGAGTTTGTGCGAGACATTTTTCTTTCTTTGATCAGCAGGGTAGAACCCAGCATCCTCATTCTCCACATTGCTCTGTGGAGCGATAAGAATTTGTAGCTAGCTTCCACCTCCCACGCCCATACACACACACCCACATGCACTCTGCACACCATATATCAACCAGGAATCTAGCCTGTTAAAAATGAATTACTATCACTTTTCTCTTTGCCTCGCTCGCTTTCTCATTCACTGTGTTTAAGTTCACACTCATCCTATAAACTGAATATACAACTAGTCCAAGCTACTTTGTAACAAAAATAAATGTGCTCTTATTTCTCTCCATGCCTATGTGTTGTCTTTCCATGCCTTTTGTAGCAGCGCTCAGCCGAGCAGTCGTTGCAGCTGCATCTACGGTCATAACCAACGTTTCAGAGGGGAAGGCTGATTCGGCAGCCCACAACGAAGGAATTTGACCTGACTGTCACAGCTGATATCTGCGCCCTAGTGTGTTAATTTGCACCTTAACAGTAGCTGCTATGAGAAAGACTTCAGCTGTTTTTTTCACAGGATCATGACTGTTTGAAACCTTGTTTTAGAGTTCTCTTTATTATATGTTGAAGTTACACCTTGTTATTTATTGAGATCCAACGCCTTTATCCGTATGCTGTGTTGCAGAACTCAAGAACATGAAGCTCACAGTAGGAAAATGTTGTGCCAAATTCAAGATTTTGCACATACAGTTGTTAATTTGTTTATATTTTGGGGGTTTTGTATAATAATTAACATATTGTGTGTAGTAGCAACCAGAGGTGTGGACTCGAGTCACATGACTTGGACTCGAGTCAGACTCGAGTCATGAATTTGATGACTTTAGACTCGACTTGACAAAATGTAAAAAGACTTGCAACTCGACTTAGACTTTAACATCAATGACTTGTGACTTCACTTGGACTTGAGCCTTTTGAATTGACATGACTTGACATGACTTGCTACTTTCCCCAAAACCCAAAGATGAAAAAGTTATTCGGGAGCGCTCCGTATTTTTCATTGTGTACTTGTCTATCAGCGTTGCGTGTGCTGGTGTGCTCTCAGTACAACAGCCAATCAAATTAGATCTACTTTGTTTTCATCACACAGCATTCATCCAATCAAATTGCAGGACAACCAACGAAGAAGACATGTCCAAACCACACGCCAGTGAACAAAAAATGATACCTAAAATAATTTTGTTTGGGTATAAAAATTACGAGGTGGTCAACACAAAACGTTTGCAGTATGCAACACATGCGGTTCGAAAATGACTGATGGAGAGGAAACAACTTCCAACTTCGTCCGGCATTTGAAGTTGCACAAAGAACGGTAAGTTTTGAATGTAAGATAACGTTTATTGGCTAAGTAACGTGACTTTTATTTGCTGTGTAGTTAAATCAGTGAGGCTGTAAACTCACTGCTAACGTTATAACGTTATTGCAAACATGGGAATCTGTTGCAGTTCACTACCTTATTCATACTTTTTGTTCAGTGATTTTTTTTAAGCAGGGTTACGTTAGTCAATATATCACACGTAACGTTAGACGGCGGTCAGCAGCACCGCGTATTTTAGCCACCTAAAAAAAGACAAAAATAGTCAAATAAAGGTCAGTTAAAATGTATACTATATTATGAATATGTGTACCGTTTTAGCTAGCTTTCTGACATACTGTTGGTTGTTTACCTCAGTGGTCCCCAACCACCGGGCCGCGGCCCGGTACTGGTCCGTGGATCGATTGGTATCGGGCCGCACAAGAAATAATTTTTTCTTTTTTTAATTAAATCAACATAAAAAACACAAGATACACTTACAAGTAGTGCACCAACCAAAAACAACTCTCTCCCCCCTTTTGTTCTGGGCATTGAACATGAAGACTCTTCCTTCACTGTTCCGAGTGGCCATGAGAGTCTTGGCAGTGCCTGCCTCCAGTGCTCCAGTGGAGCGAGTTTTCAGCCATGGTGGCATCATACTACGCCCCCATCGTGCACAAATGACTGACAGACTCTTGGCTAATTTGGTCTTTTGCAAATGCAATGCAGCATAGGGCCCTGACATATAAAAAGTACAACTTTTTTGTTGTGTTCACGTATATGTCATGTTTTTTCAATGTTAACACTTTTGTACAAATAAGTACATTTGCACTTTATTTTTCAATGTGTTTGTTCTGTAAAGGAATGAGTTAATGTTTAAAATGACTGGTTAATAGTGCTATTATAAAGTGCAATGTCAGCACAATTTTCTTTCCTGCAATTTAAAATGCACTTGTTTTAATAAATAAATACAGCGTTTGAAAAGCATACACAATCTGTGTTAATATATTAGTCTGTGGTTAAAAGGACTTGAAAGGACTCGAAACTCAAAATGCAGGACTTAGGACTTGACTTGAGACTTTCCAGTCTTGACTTGACTCGGACTTGAGGGCAAAGACTTGAGACTTACTTGTGACTTGCAAAACAATGACTTGGTCCCACCTCTGGTAGCAACTTAGTGCATTTTTCATGGTTGATTGGATAAGTGTGTTTTTATTAAGGCAATTTTTAGATAGTTAAAAACTGCTATGAAATGATGGCAAAATATACATTTTTGTGACACAGATAGCATTTTCCGTGTCAGTATCTGCCAAACAAGACTAGACAAAAAAAATGTTTTCCCCATTTACAAAAGCTTAGGAAAACACATCATCCACAGAACAATAAAACATAAAAAATCAAAATACTGCACATCTAAAAATAATGAAAGTAGGGAAAAAAAGATTTAAAAAAAAAATGAATACACAAAATCTAAAGTGAAAGGTGATGTTACAACTGCCTGCCGCACAGTAACATTTTTTTTTTCTTTTCTTTTTTTCACTAACATTTTTCAAAGCAAAAAATACAACAAGAACCCCACCGGCTAGCTTATGTTACCTTAAGTTTTAAAGTGGTTTAACAGAACATTTGACAATTGGCTATATTTTTCACAATTACAAAGTTTGTGTAATACATTTTTTTTACCAGCCCGAATAAAATGATTGGTCTTTATGACTGACTTTATGACCTGGTCTCGTCGAGCTGAAGCAGACTGCAGGACTGGAGGCGTGGCTGAAGCTGACTGCAGAGCTGGTGGCAAGACCCACTAGAGACGACAATGGTGGCGTCGTCGGGAGACCCACTGAAGACGAGGATGGTGGCGTTATCGGAAGACCCACTGAAGACGAGGATTGTGGCGTCGTCGGAAGCCTCACTGGAGACGAGGATGGTGGTGACGTCGGGGGACCCACTGTAGACAAAGATGGTGGCGTTGTCGGAAGACCCACTGGAGATGAGGATGTTGGCGTTGTCGGAAAAGACCGACTGGAGACGAGGACTTTGGCGTTGTCGGAAGACCCACTGGTGACGAGGATTGTGGCGTCGTCGGAAGCCTCACTGGAGACGAGGATGGTGGTGACGTCGGGAGACCCACTGTAGACAAAGATGGTGGCGTTGTCGGAAGACCCACTGGAGATGAGGATGTTGGCGTTGTCGGAAAAGACCGACTGGAGACGAGGACGTTGGCGTTGTCGGAAGACCCACTGGTGACGAGGATTGTGGCGTCGTCAGAAGCCTCACTGGAGACGAGGATGGTGGTGACGTCGGGAGACCCACTGTAGACAAAGATGGTGGCGTCGTCGGAAGACCCACTGGAGATGAGGATGTTGGCGTTTTCGGAAAAGACCGACTGGAGACGAGGACGTTGGCGTTGTCGGAAGACCCACTGGTGACGAGGCTGGTGGCTTCGAAACGAAAGTGGCACGTTTCGCTTTGCAGAATGCAGACTTTCTTACCTATGCCAAAGAGGCTTTGTTTTGGCCTGGGCTTGTTTGTCTATTTGTTCGCAACATACTTTAACCAGTTATGAACAGATTTAATAAAAAAAAATAAAAAAAATCATTTTATCTTCGATGAGTACGAACACACTTAACTCCCTGCTCACGGCATTCCACGCCCCCGCCTTGTCGTTCCCGCGCTGTGCAGAGAATTCTGGGAGATGTAATTTATTTACAGACCAGGCTAACACTAAAACGCCAGAAAAAAAATACACTCAAGTTTTCATTTAATACCGTCACACGTCATGGTATTATTGAGTAGACTTTGAAACTGAAAAATTGCGGTATTTATAATACAGTTACATCCCTAATAACCAGCAGTTCATAATCCGTAAATTAAGTTAAAAAAAGATAAGGTTGTAAATCTTTATTTGTCCAAAAATAGTCATCTATTACGAAGTATGCCATGATTGAAGAATACACGCTTTTGTTGATCGAAGTAAGAACACACATTTGTTGACGAAAGTAGGAATTGCGTTACTATGACAAATGAAAGCTATACGCCCGGTAAGTTCCGGTAATGCTTAAAATGACCAAATAATGGTGAATATTGTACATATTTTATATTGTTGTGAACGTGTATGTAACTACTTAATAGATACAATATACTTACAGCACACATATGAAACATTGATGGAGGGTTTTGAAGGCAACATAGGTAACTCCCATTAGCTACAAAATTAGCTGCATCTTGCCAGCGTTTTTTTTATCTTTCTAAATTCTAAATAAAAAGAACCCATGTGTGTTCCTGTCCTTTATAATGATTGAACGAAATTTCCCAAAAATATGCAGTTCCCTTTTAACCAATTTACTTACAATGCTACGTGTTCATCATATATTTGGCTTTAAAAATTGCCTACCAGGAATAATTTGCTGTGTAAAGAGAAGGGGAAAACATTCAGTGTTGGTCCTAATCCCTATCAGGACTTGTCTCTAAACATGACACACTGACATACTACAGAGCTGGATTTTGGCACGCTTTCACTGAAAATTAGGCGTTTGGTAGGAAAGGAAGCTCCAAGCTCATGGTGGTCTAAGTTGGCTCCGCCTGGATAGAGATGGCTATGTAGCAGGCAGACAAACGGAGGGGAACGGTCACTGTATCCAGGACAAGCAAGGTCGTCTGCAGGTTGATTGAGTGCTCGTAGGTGCAGGTGACCTCCTTCGCTTCCCTGCATTTCAAAGGAGAGAAGAGAACATGGAGGAGGAGAGGTGGGAGTATGTCCCACTTTGTCTCTCACTCTCTTCATTATGTTTCTATCTCTTGTCTATTCCTGCATACACTGTCATTTACATACTGAAGGACACTGCTCCCCTCACCATACTTGCCAACCTTGAGACCTCCGAATTCGGGAGATTGGGGGAGTGGAGTATATTTATAGCTAGAATTCACTGAAATTCAAGTATTTCTTATATATATATAGTTGTTCTACTAACTGTACTGTACTTGCTGCTCACTTAAAAAAAAAATAACATTTACCTTTCACTATTTGAGTAGCCTTTGTTCTGCCATTTGAGTACTGGCGAGCGATCTCTGAATCCGGGAACATATCTATCCTTCACGGATTTGTTGAAAACATCCGCAAATGAGAACGGGATGTTGCTTGCAGCTATCAGCATAGCCATTTTTGTCTCAGCATATGTTACACCCTCGGTTCTCTATTTAGCAAGGTGGCCCATAATACTGTGTTGCCGCCGCCTTGTGCTTCTCTGACCGTTCATGAGTGACTATATCCATTCGGCCACCGTGTTATGGGTTATAGATAAACCTAAGGATAACAGAGACATTTACAATAGTCTCCTTTTCAGGTGAGAGGACGCTAAAGGCAGTGCCTTTAAGGCACGCCCCCAATATTGTTTGTCCGGCTGGAAATTTTGGACATTACTACTTGCCGTAGTTTTGAAGCAATGCATGATGGGAATCCGGATGTTGTGTGTCAGTGTATTAATGTGCCGGCTGGTATAAACACACGCTGAAAAATAGCTCTGTGCCTGCCTACTTTATGGGTTATAGATAAACCTATGGATAACGGAGACATATATAGTCTCCTTTTCAGGTGAGAGACGCCGCTAAAGGCAGTGCCTTTAAGGCACTCCCCCAATATAGTTGTCCGGCTGGAAATCGGGAGAAATTCGGGAGAATGGTTGTCCCGGGAGATTTTCGGGAGAGGCACTGAAATTCGGGAGTCTCCCGGAAAATTCGGGAGTGTTGGCGAGTATGCCCCTCACCTCCCAGGGGGTGATCAAGGGTGATGGGTCAAATGCAGAGAATAATTTCGCCCCACCTAGTGTGTGTGTGACAATCATTGGTACTTTAACTTTAACTTAACCTTGCCAAGCTTAATTCCTGAGACTCACCACATTCACATGGGAAGGACTTGTTGCTGTAGCCTCATCTGACCATGTTTGGCACACCGTGTGTTGCCATGCAGACCTAATATGTGACCTTGTTTTGTCTCAGCCACTTGTAAATCTCTACCTGCCCCTTTGGTACGGGCCCTATTATTGTGCATTAGCATAGCCATGGTCTCCACACGGCATTAATCACTGTGACAGACGAGTTGGTGAGTCAGATGGCATGCAAGTCCATGTGAGTCAAAGGGCCTCCTCCAAGCGAAATGTAACAGACAGGCTCAAAAGTTCACAACGGTATGCAAATGTGAAAATCGCAGCAGTGCTAATCTAAAGGGCAAAGCGGAAGACCAGGAACGAAGGATAACACTTGAAGGAGTACTTGGCACAATTATGCTAATACTATACATGTGACACTGTTTAAACCAGGGTTGTCAAACGTAAGGCCAGAAGGCCGGATCAGGCCTGCAAACAGGTTTTATCCGGCCCGCGGGATGAGTTTGCTAAGTATAAAAATTAACCTGAAATTTTTGAATGAAAAAAACAGCTGTTCTAAATGTGTCCGCTGGATGTCGCAATAGCAATTCTTTGTAAATGATGCGACATATGTACAAAATAAACCACATGATGTTAGTACATCAGTCGAGGAAAATGATCAAACTACATAAATAACATACTGTAATTTGATTTAGATTTTTTTATATTGATAGACTGAAAATGAACACCAATGAGTTGACTGATGAACATTATCACATAATTTATTCAGAAAATATAAAAAACGACAAATAAAGATAAAATAATATTAACCGCAACAACATTATGATTTGTACAATTTCAGAATGTGCTTGTTCTATTTTTAAACAAAGAAAACAATCTAAAGTTGTCTTTATTTTTAAGTTATCGTGCCGTGATTTTACACGTCCGACCCACTTGGGAGAAGATTTTTCTCCATGTGGCTCCCGATCTAAAATGAGTTTAACACCCCTGGTTTAAACCCAAGCTAAGGGTGCTTTGACATGACAACTTGATGACCTTGCGTATTGATATCCCATATTTTTACTAATTTTGACATATGCATGTAATTTTTGCAGTTAGCCTAATTGAATTAACAGTGAAATTTTCCATCATTGTTGTTTTTGTAAAGTTTAGAATGTACAGTACCATCAATACACTAAAAATGTCCTCCATTTTCACAGACGACTGTTTTAAATGCAATGTGGGTCATTTTCATAAACTTTTAATGGAGATGAGTGGCCAAAATGACACAGCTTTTATATTTACTTAGGAATGGGGTCCTGTCAAAGACCACTGATATAGTTACCAAGATTGGGGGATGTTGTGTTGGTTTAAAACAAAGTTGTTGTTTTTGCAGCATCCATGTCAAGTGACATGGCCCATTTCATCTGTTTTACAAATCATTTAGTTTTTTCCATTGAGATTTATACAGTAAAGCAGGGTTTCCCCTTAATTGCCAAGATACCTGTGGTGGTGGGGGCGTGTTTGAGGGCGTGGTCACCGTGAAGTCATCGTATAAGTTTGCTACGATGAAATTATTTCTTTAAAAAGGCTAAAAAAATGTGTACAGTACATACATTTAAAAACAAGTGTGTTAATAATTAGTATTAACATATATTGTTATATTATATTGTTTTGTTCTATTTTCAGTTGTTGCTGTTTATTGTACCATGTACTTTGTTGAGAATTGTTCTAGTGTCTAGAGACTTTTTCTTTACTAAAAACGACTATCAAGCAATCTAGTATATCTTTTTCTGGTGTTTTAATAGATTGTACTTGTTTCGAGTCTACTTCTGTCCCTCGATGGCTCCCTCTCCTTAAAAGCCGCCACTGTACTCTTAATATTTGCACATTTTGTAGATCGCTTTCCATGGGTATATATTGGATACATCAAAGTTACATCCACATCCCAGACACGCTGACTACGTTCCAGACAATCGCGTGCGTCTCGTTTACATCACAACATTCGGTTTCAGCAGCGCTGTTTTCAGTGATCAAAGTATTTTTTTCCGCTGCTGAATTTCGGTGCATCACTTGTCAATAGTGCTCAAATAGGGTATTTATATCAATTTATACTATAACAACCTGCTGGTGGTAATGATTTATGTTTGTGTGGTTTTGATTTGATGTTTGATTTTCCCATCATCTCAAACATGCCTGAAAGCAGATTGGCGGAAAATGAGAAACTGTTGTGTGTCCGGGCCCAGAGCTGGTCCGACCCCGGGTAAGCACGGAGATGAAAGTGTTTGAACGGAAGGCAAAACCTGTTGGAATTGGGCCGGCTGTTATCATATCATGTCATATCATAAGATTCTCAATAAAAGTTAAAAATAGCGAGCGTCAGACTTTTGACTTTTTCTGGAGGCTACAATGCATTTTATTAATTTAATTAGTTTTCACATTTAAAAAACTTATTTTTAAGATGTGGAGGCCATGATTTAGCCGTGGCGGTAAGCCACGTTCAGTTAAACCAGTCTTTCTCAGACAGTGGGGCGGGGCACGGTGCAATGTCAGCGTTACCTAGGGGAGCATGCTTTTTTTGCTGTACCAGAATATGATGAGCGTATGTCGCACTTGGCTTCACTGTAACCACGGTGGGCGACGAGGAAAGTCTGGTGTGTTGTTTCCTTTATTTTTGATAAGCTTACAATGTTATGCAGAGGTATTGTCATAACAAATTTATCGACAAAATATACTATTTTTAGTCGTGGGCGGGGGGGTGGATATTTTTTTCTTCCTCGGGGGGTCGTAACAGAAAATATTTGAGAAGCACTGAAATATTATTTCTACATAATAATGCAGATATGGCAACACTAGCAAGCAGTAAAGAATATTTAGTGATTTTTGGTCAAGAACATATTTTGCTTTGTTCATTATAGAAATATTTCTTGTCACCTTATGTTGTATATTTTTATTTGAGATTTTCAGCTGATTTTATCATCTGTTACTCCCAAAAATTTGATTTTTCACCCAATGTCTATACTCTGTCTATTTGTATTTGTCTTTCTCTTCTACTGTTACCGAATAGATAAGTGTTTAGTGTTTGATATAAAATACTGTTAATACCTTAAAATATATAGAGGTAGATACACGTATTCTGTGAAACAAAGGAATACTCACAATTAAGTTATAACCAATAAAAACAAATGCTGGAACTTGACAAAATGCTTATTACCATCTTCTGGTAGACAAATATTGAACTTTTTGGAAAGTCACACAATCTCTATGTTTACAGACGCACAAATGACGCATACGCAGAAAAGAACACCATACCTACTACGGAAGGGACTTATGTTCTAAGGTTGCTTGTCGCATCCGAAACAGGGTGTCTTCAAATTGAGCAGGGTACAATGAAATCTCAAGACTATCAAGGCATTCTTGAGCAAAATGCGTTGCCCAGTCTAGAATGCATTGTCTCAGTCGCAGGTCATGAGTCCTTCAACAGAACAATGACCGAAAACACCCAAACAGAAACACTAAGGAATGACGAGGGGGAAAATATTGGACGGAAGTGGCCTTCTATAAGCCCTGATTTTGATCCAATTGAACATGTGTGGAAAGTTTTGAGTAAAAACCCATCAAACCCGAGTGCTCTGGGCCCGTTTGCTGTTGAGTAGTAGGTCAAAATACCTATCAACAGATTGTTGTTTTATGTTCTAAAAACAGCTCAACAAGTTATTTACCCTTCACAACTGTAGAGGGTGCTCTGGAGCAAATCATCTTAATTCTCATCTGCAATTTGAAATGATGACGCATATCTCTACAAATATTGCATCCGCTTTCTTCGGTGTCCAATGTTCTGTTATTTTGTAGCTCTTTGTGAAGCCTCTCTCTACACTCTCACTACCTTCAGGCCTTGGAAGAAGTCTTTTATACTCCCACGTGGACGCTCCTTGTTGGCCTCCATTGCCAACCTTATACTGAAATCCGGTCAGAAATCGAGGAACATATTTTCCTCTTTCTCCTTATTTGCAATAACACAGCTCCAGGCTGACTTGTTAGTGCTACGCTCAGGATGCATTCTTCGGTTTGGAATTTTGCCTCCCGGATGTTTCTAGCAGGTGCGCTCATACACCCTGTATCTATGTCTGCTGAGATATGTGTCTTGTGTGGGGAGGGAGGTGTGTGTATGGGCATGCAGGCGTGTGTGTGTGCGTGCGTGTGTGTGTGTTTTGGCAGTGACTGCTGCATCCTCTGGGGGGTCATCAGGGGCACTCACTGTAAACAGATCTTCGTGGGCATCAGCAAATCCCCCGGCTGGAACATGTGCTCTATACTATTCCTTCATTTTTTCTCTCAAGCACACAGACACTTTCCCTCATTCACACATATTTATTTTCTATTGACCAGAAGGTTCACCCTGCCACAGTCCCCTTTCCGCTTTGCCTGTGGGCCTTCACTCTTGCTTCCAGGAAGTGGGTAAACCCAAATTTGACTTTCCCTCCCCTCAGTTTGAGGCTCCCAGGTGGAGAAAATAGACTGAGCCGTCGTCCTTTTCCAAATCTGCCCCTACGCTTGAGTGAAAAACAAACAGTGGGTCCTGAGGACACAAGAACATGTGTACATAAGACAGATCAGACTACCGTAATTTCCAGACTATAGATCACATTGGGATATAAGCCGCACCCACTAAATTTTAAAATAAAAATATATTGTTTCCGTATATTGGTGAAATGCACAGACGCATTTTGTATAGAGATGTCCGATAATATCGGACTGCCGATATTATTGGCCGGTAAATGCTTTAAAATGTAATATCGGAAATTATAGGTATCGGTTTCAAAAAGTAAAATTTATGACTTTTTAAAACGCCGCTGTGCACACGGACGTAGGGAGAAGTACAGAGCGCCAATAAACCTTAAAGGCACTGCCTTTGCGTGCCGGCCCAGTCACATAATATCTACAGCTTTTCACACACACACGTGAATGTGTGTGTGTCTTGGTCAACAGCCATACAGGTCACACTGAGGGTGGCCGTATAAACAACTTTAACACTGTTACAAATATGCGCCACACTGTGAACCCACACCAAACAAGAATGACAAACACATTTCGGGAGAACATCCGCACCGTAACACAACAGAACAAATACCCAGAACCCCTTGCAGCACTAAACTCTTCCGGGACGCTACAATATACACCCCCTCCCCGCTACCCCCTGCCCCCCCACCTCAACCTCCTCATGCTCTCTTAGGGAGAGCATGTCCCAAATTCCAAGCTGCTGTTTTGAGGCATGTTAAAAAAAATAATGCACTTTGTGACTTCAATAATAAATATGGCAGTGCCATGTTGGCATTTTTTTTTCCATAACTTGAGTTGATTTATTTTGGAAAACCTTGTTACATTGTTTAATGCATCCAGCGGGGCATCACAACAAAATTAGGCATAATAATGTGTTAATTCCACGACTGTATATATCTGTATCGGTTGATATCGGAATGGGTAATTAAGAGTTAGACAATATCGGATATCGGCAAAAAAGCCATTATCGGACATCTCTAATTTTGTAAATGTTTATTTACATACCTTAATTGTTTCCTAACAGTGCCTGTCACACGGCAGTAAAACGGATGCTCAAACAAAACAGATTTCGTTGTCATGGACCCACGAGCTGTGGAAGCTAGCTCTCCAATCAGCTAAACAGACTCAATAAGTCCACAGTGACGAAACTGGAACACCACAAAAATAATGCCATTGTAAGTTTATAATACTAACAAAGACACTCATAAACGTGTTAGAATAGTAGCTAATGCTAGCGACGCTAGCTTCATTGGATTACCATGGCACGTACACATATGCATAAAAACATTACACATTGGACGGTTTTAGTAAATAAAAATTGTTTTAGTTAGGCTGTAAAACTTACAAACATTGCTTGCGGTGATTAAATAAAGAATCCATACGAGTGGAAACACTATGGGTGGCTAGAAGACCGAGCGGCAACTGTACTTCCGGTAGGTTTAAAAAACAGTCCAAACAGAAGGGCAATGCAGCACCTGCAGTGAGCGAACTCGTCCAAAAGATGGCGCCACAGCACAATAGTAACACACCTGGTCAGTGTGTTTTCTTTTCTTTTTTTTTTTAAACTACTTTATGGCCGACCATCAGCAAAAAAAAAATCCATAAATCGGCTGCACCGTTTTATAAGGTGCAGGGTTCAAAGCCTAGGAAAAAAGCAGCGACTTATAGTCCGAAATTTGCGGTAAATACTCAACCCAAAAGAAAAAAAAAATGCTGTCATTCACCCTTTTGCCATTTCCATTCATCATTGCTATCACCTTCTATTTGCAAGACAAGCATAACAATGAGGCCGCAACGGAATCCATATCATGGTTTTGAGCCGGGCCGTTGTAAACACTCTCATGCTCTCAGCTGGTGCGAAGACTTCAAGCTGTCAGATCGTTCTGCTGCGTCCACTTAATATTCCGCTTGCGCATCTCACGTTGAAATATCTTCTAAATTGAGCTACGCGCACTCGTAAAAGGAGAGCAGGCGCTTTAGAGAGCCCATCGTCCATCATATGACATTGTCTATTTTCACTGCATGTGTGTACTTTGTGGCAAATCAGGCCAGAGGAAGAAAAGCTTGGACTGGATGTTAATTATATGATTAAGCAATTTGTCACGCAGTTAAGTGGGATTTAATTGGTCTTAATCACGAGCATTTACAAGGTTTGTCAGGTTCTTTTGGTAAGCTTTCACACAGCAGCTCCTCTTGCCTTAATGCTGTCATATTAAATAAACAAATGGCTGTGTTTACACTTTGGTTTGGTGGAAACAAAACATACTGAATGGTGTCAGGCAGCGACAGTTCCGTACATAAGCGTGAATTCCTAGTTTATAGTTTGTTTGAAAAAAAAAATGCGCCTTTGGGTGTACTCACACTAGGGCTTTCGTCCAGTGCTCGGTTCTACCGCACACTTGGAGTCTGGCACATCTGGCTATTGTGAGCACATTTGTCTGTACTCAATGCAACTCTTGTGAAACCTTAAGATTGACTGTACACACTTACTCTTAGGACCCAAAAGGGATCAGCTCATAAAAGTGTCATTAGTCAGCAATAAATATATATATTCTTTAATTTCAACACTTGAAATAGATCTATCTATCGATATAAGGTTAAAAACAATTTTTTTACGTTTTTTGTTTCTCTTAATGGCCTTCTTGTCAAACATAACTTTTTTACAATGGGAAAGTGCAAAATAAGCAATCTTTCTGAAAAAGAAAAAAAAACAAGTTGCAGCGTGCAATATTGGAATTTGGGTAAGTACAATATGCCATGTTTGACTGCCCAAGATCATTTTCATTACATTTCAGCGGTTTAATGGCAGTTGAACTAATTTACGCTCATCAAAGCTCTGATAACTATGCTATTGGTTTTGTGATGCAATCTGGTGGTTAAGGGGCACAAATGAATTACAACCAAACAATAGGCTGCAGCCCCAATGTGACCCCAAAAGGGACATGCGGTAGAAAATGGAGGGATGGAATATTAGATTTGTTCAGTTTTCATGGAAAAAGCAAAGATACAATGATTAGACTCTGTTCAAAAATAGCAGTTAAATATGGAGTCAATAGGGCCAAAATAGTTCTTAAGAGAAAGTGTGTATACTTTGTTTGTATCCTATTCTAATGGCATTGCAATCAAAAAACACAATGCAATTTAATCTAAAAAAAAACAACCAAGAACGCCTGATTAAATTTTAGACCGCTTTAACCTTCAACCTAAACCATAGTACACATGTAGTGCCCGTTCTGGGCCCTAGGGGTGCACAAGGGTTAAGAAGAGGTGAGCAGGAGAATGGCACGAGTAAGTGCATACTGTTATTAAAGGGGAACATTATCACAATTTCAGAAGGGTTAAAACCATTAAAAATCAGTTCCCAGTGGCTTATTTTATTTTTCGAAGTTTTTTTCAAAATTTTACCCATCACGCAATATCCCTAAAAAAAAAAGCTTCAAAGTGCCTGATTTTAACCATCGTTATATACACCCGTCCATTTTCCTGTGACGTCACATAGTGATGCCGATACAAACAAACATGGCGGCTAGAACAGCAAGGTATAGCGACATTAGCTCGGATTCAGACTCGGATTTCAGCGGCTTAAGCGATTCAACAGATTACGCATGTATTGAAACGGATGGTTGTAGTGTGGAGGCAGGTAGCAAAAACGAAATTGAAGAAGAAACTGAAGCTATTGAGCCATATCGGTTTGAACCGTATGCAAGCGAAACCGACGAAAACGACACGACAGCCAGCGACACGGGAGAAAGCGAGGACGAATTCGGCGATCGCCTTCTAACCAACGATTGGTATGTGTTTTTTTGGCATTAAAGGAAACTAACAACTATGATCTAGGTTTACAGCATATGAAATACATTTGGCAACAACATGCACTTTGAGAGTGCAGACAGCCCATTTCAGGCGCGCTAAGAACATATATTTTTCCACGATTTCAGCACTCAGGTTAACCATACCTAAATAGACACAAAATACTGCATTACACAAGACTACCCGAATGTACTCGAATGATTGAAAAAAATTAATGTTTTTAAGCTAAATTATTGATAAACACAGTTTATGTATAATAATTTACGTAAAACCGCGAGTAATGAATAAAGTTTTCATCAAATAATAGATTCTGTAGACATACCCTCATCCGCTCTCTTTTCCTGAAAGCTGATCCGTCCAGTTTTGGAGTTGATGTCAGCATCTGCTTTGAGTGTCGCAGGATATCCACACATTCTTGCCATCTCTGTCGTAGCATAGCTTTCGTCGGTAAAGTGTGCGGAACAAACGACTGACCATTTCGTCGGCTTTCCCCACAGCCTCGAATTTTTAACAAATTTCGTCCAATTTCTTGCCACTTTCGCATCTTTGGGCCACTGGTGCAACTTGAATCCGTCCCTGTTCGTGTTGTTACACCCTCCGACAACACATCGACGAAAGTGAGAAAATGGCGGATTGCTTCCCGATGGTGATGTCATCGCTCCGAGAGTGAATAATAGAAAGGCGTTTAATTCGCCAAAATTCACCCATTTAGAGTTCGGAAATCGGTTAAAAAAAAATATGGTCTTTTTTCTGCAACATCAAGGTATATATTGACGCTTACATAGGTCTGGTGATAATGTTCCCCTTTAAATAATGCAATTGTTCCTCTTTAGTTTAGGCCTGTCGAGGAAGTGGGTATCATGCGTAAGTGTAGGACACACAAATGTCTTTGCCTGAATACACCTTTTCATTCCTTTCTGTGTTTGTAGCTTGACCCTTCGGGCAGATTTCCCACTACACAGTAGCAACTCAGCTTGGTTTAGCTTAGCTTCGTTTGTAGCTGTCACTTTTCCACTTAAGAATAATATAGCATAACTGCAAAAGCCTTGCCTCGTTGAAAGAATCGGTCGGAATCAGATATGCAAACACATTTAAGAGAATGCACCTCCAGTGTGTATTTTAATTAGCATTTGGCTAAAGTAAGAGCAGATTGAGGGCGAGAAAAAAAAGCATTACGGCAAAGTGGAGACTTTGGAATATGTAGTAAATCTGCAGCGTTCAAAATGAACGAGAAGAATAATAATAAGAGGCCCGACCTGCCGTGGATCTCCATTCGGAGGTCATGTTCAAAATGAGTCCCTCTACTTGCTGGAAGTCACAAAAAAAAGCTGTAAATTTGCCTGAGTGTCTAGGTGCGTGTCCCTTTTAAGAATCCCGACCTGCCTTGGATCTCCACTCGGAAGTCATAATCAAAATTAGTCCCTTACTTGATGGAAGTCACAAAATTATCTGGGTTAAGGGGCTGAGTGGGTTGTGTCTGTTCCCCCCGCACTAAAATCACAGAACAGCAACAATGCAAAAATATAATCCCTTAAAAAAACTATTTTGTACACGAATACATCACGTCTGTGCAAGTGTAACAGGGAGATTGCTTGTGCTTTTAGCTCAGTGGTCATGACGCTCGCCTCTCACATTGGCGACGTGGGTTCGCGCCCTGTTCAAAGCAGTAGGAAATAACAATGCAGCTGAGAGAGAGTACACAACCGCTACACGAAGCAGAGCTGTCTGTGATTGACCGCGATGAACACCAATCATTGCATTACGCCGTCGGGGGGGCCCTGATTGGGAAGGGGGCCCTGGTCTCCAGCCCAAATAAGCCTGTGCATTAAGGTGGTGGCCATTGGCTCAGCACGCTTCAGTTCTTTGAAACAGTACCTGGTAGTACCTAAACTTTGCGAATGAATGTTTAGCAAAGTATTGGAGTGGCGTAATAAAGGCAATAGAGCATTTACTTTGGTGCCATTTACAATTACAATAGAAAGGCTTAAAATTATACACTTCACCAAACTGTCCTGAGTAGTCCTGAGTTCAATCCCAGGCTCGTGTGGAGTTTGCATGTTCTCCCCGTGTCTGCGTGGGTTCCCTCCGGGTACTCCGGCTTCCTCCCACCTCCAAAGACATGTACCCCGCCTTCCGCCCGAATGCAGCTGAGATAGGCTCCAGCACCCCCCCGCGACCCCAAAAGGGACAAGCGGTAGAAAATGGATGGATGGATGGGCTTCACCAAACTATTGCTTGGTGGAAAGTGGGCTGCAAAGATGGAGATGTCAGTATGGACCTGCCATGGAAAACAACAGATTCTACAAAAGTCCTTCTCAACTATTCGCACAATGACTCTCTGCCATTTTTTTCTTCTGACACAACTTCCTCGTGTGGTTGCACGTGTGTTTGCTGTGTTTCAGGAAGGCTGACTTTGCCAGCAGGCCTGAAACAATAGAGGATGGTTTTCTTTGCTTGTTGCTGCACAGTGTGGGGCTTTGCCTGCAAATAACTTGAGGGAAACTCCAGACTTGCCACCTAATGCTTCTCCTTCCCCTGCGTCTTCTTCTCCACCGCCTCCGCCTCTTTCTTTCTTCGTTCCTCCCTCCCCACTTCTGATGACTCAGAGAAATGTGCTTGTGCACTTGGCTTTGCTCCCGCTGCCAAAACACAAAGCGCTGTCTGATGAAAACAGAGTTCCTTCTCAAGAAAGACTGGCATGAGGCTTTTAAGCTCTCTCAGATGTTCAGCCTTCAAAAGGTGAAGTAAAAGATTCTTCCAAAGAGGTTCATGGTGTTGTCATTAAGTTGTCCTGTCAGGCTTGAGCCAGCTGACTCATTGGAAAAAATGGATGGATGGATGTTACAGCTAATGTTCTGTTTTAAGAAATAATAGACATCTTCTTCAAAATGAATGTTAACCTATGCATCATACATTTTTCTGAACTTTGCACTAAAATACATTGGATTAAAAATAAAAAAATAAAAAAAACTAACTAAATTAAATTAAAAAAACATGATGTCCTTCAGCAGAAATATCACCAACATGGTAGAAAAAAATAGTATGGGGAACATATTCTAAGTAACAAAGACTTAATTTAGAGTTATTTGGACACTTGGGGAACATACAAACCCCGTTTCCATATGAGTTGGGAAATTGTGTTAGATGTAAATATAAACGGAATACAATGATTTGCAAATAATGTTCAACCCATATTCAGTTGAACATGCTACAAAGACAACATATTTGATGTTCAAACTGATAAACTTTTTTTTTTCTGCAAATAATCATTAACTTTAGAATTTGATGCCAGCAACACGTGACAAAGAAGTTGGGAAAGGTGGCAATAAATACTGATAAAGTTGAGGAATGCTCATCAAACACTTATTTGGAACATCCCTCAGGTGTGCAGGCTAATTGGGAACAGGTGGGTGCCATGATTGGGTGTAAAAACAGCTTCCCAAAAAATGCTCAGTCTTTCACAAGAAAGGATGGGGTGAGGTACACCCCTTTGTCCACAACTGCGTGAGCAAATAGTCAAACAGTTTAAGAACAAGGTTTCTCAAAGTGCAATTGCAAGAAATTTAGGGATTTCAACATCTACGGTCCATAATATCATCAAAAGGTTCAGAGAATCTGGAGAAATCACTCTTAGATGGACTCATGCAAAGTGGAAAAGTGTTCTGTGGTCTGACGAGTACAGATTTCAAATTGTTTTTGGAAATATTCGACATCGTGTTATCCGGACCAAAGGGGAAGCGAACCATCCAGACTGTTATCGACGCAAAGTTCAAAAGCCAGCATCTGTGATGGTATGGGGTGCATTAGTGCCCAAGGCATGGGTAACTTACACATCTGTGAAGGCACCATTAATGCTGAAAGGTACATACAGGTTTTGGAACAACATATGCTGCCATCTAAGCGCCGTCTTTTTCATGGACGCCCCTGCTTATTTCAGCAAGACAATGCCAAGCCACATTCAGCACGTGTTACAACAGCGTGGCTTCGTAAAAAAAAGAGTGCAGGTACTTTCCTGGTCCGCCTGCAGTCCAGACCTGTCTCCCATCGAAAATGTGTGGCGCATTATGAAGCGTAAAATACGACAGCGGAGACCCCGGACTGTTGAACGACTGAAGCTCTACATAAAACAAGAATGGGAAACAATTCCACTTTCAAAGCTTCAACAATTCGTTTCCTCAGTTCCCATTTGTTTATTGAGTGTTGTTAAAAGAAAAGGTGATGTAACACAGGGGTGAACATGCCCTTTCCCAACTACTTTGGCACGTGTTGCAGCCATGAAATTCTAAGTTAACTTTTATTTGCAAAAAAAAAAAAAAGTTTATGAGTTTGATGAGGTGGCGACTTGTCCAGGGTGTACCCCGCCTTCCGCCCGATTGTAGCTGAGATAAGCTCCAGCGCCCCCGCGACCCCGAAGGGAATAAGTGGTAGAAAATGGATGGGATGGAGTTATCTTGTCTTTGTAGTGGATTCAATTGAATACGGGTTGAAAAGGATTTGCCAATCATTGTATTCCATTTATATTTTCATCTAACACAATTTCCCAACTCATATGGAAACGGGGTTTGTATAAGGGTTAGAGTTAGGGTTACTAATAAGCAATAATTCTGTGGTTATTGAGGGAAGACTCTTAGTTAATGGCTTACTGCTTGTATAATAAGACCATGCAGAATAAGGCATTAATAAGTACTTAATAATGACTAATTAAGAACCAATATGTTCCTAATTTGCATGTTAATAAGCAACTAATTAATGGTGAATATGTTCCCCATAGTAAAGTGTTACCGAAAAAACTTTTAATCTGCCAATTAAAAATTCCTTTTGGCTGTTTGTATCTTACTCTTGTTTAACATTGAAATTACTCAGATATGCAAAACCCCCCAAAAAATCACTGGTTTCATTTTTCATTTACCAGCCATAACAAATTGAAAACAAGAACTGGTTAAACAGACAACAACAAAAAGATGCATTTAATCTATTGAATATAAAACCAAATAGATTCAGTCACACACACTGTTATTTACAGTATAGATAATGTATATACAGGATTCACAGAAGGTTAAGGATATTCAGCTGTCGGATTGAATTTCAGGATAAAGTTTTAGTTTCATTTGATTCAAATATCATTTAGTTAAAAATATCCCAAATTTTTTGTTCTGTTAGTACCTTGTCCAATGCCACATCACTCCGAGTATTGCTGCTTCACTACGGAGCAGATTTTTTTTTTCAAACATATTCTACATATGTCTTATTTATGTCATATATATGTTAAAGTGCATTGTTTGTCTTATTTTCTATTAATTAACACACGCAAACATTGTCTATTAATATAAGAATATTCACCAAGCAACAATGTTTTATAATTTATATATACTTCAGTCGTTTAGAGTGCAAGATGTACCGTATTTTCGGAGTATAAGTCGCACCGTAGTATAAGTCGCACTTGCCGAAAATGCATAATAAAGAAGGAAAAAAAAACATATATAAGTCGCACTAGAGTATAAGTCGCATTTTCTGGGGAAATGTATTTGATAAAACCCAAAACCAAGAATAGACATTTGAAAGACAATTTAAAATAAATAAAGAATAGTGAACAACAGGCTGAATAAGTGTACGTTATATGAGGCATAAATAACCAACTGAGAACGTGCCTGGTATGTTAACGTAACATATTATGGTAAGAGTCATTCAAATAACTATAACATATAGAACATGCTATACGTTTACCAAACAATCTGTCACTCCTAATCGCTAAATCCCATGAAATCTTATACGTCTAGTCTCTTACGTGAATGAGCTAAATAATATGTTAATAATTTCACACATAAGTCGCTCCTGAGTATAAGTCGCACCCTCGGCCAAACTATGAAAAAAAACTGCGATTTATAGTCCGAAAAATACGGTATTATGTATTACTAATCTTTAGTTTTTCATGCCATTTTATTTTTGTTACTGTATGTACAATCTGCACCGCAACCACAATATTTCCCCATTGTGGGGTGTATATAGTCCAGCGTTTCTCAAAGTGTGGGGCGCGCACCACTGGTGGGGAATAGAGACATGACAGGTGGGGCGCGAGGAACGGGAGGAAATTTCACTTTAAATTTTTTTTTTTAATTATTATATTCTTAGATTATTTTTTTACTATGCTTTCATTTTCTATACACACTGTAAATCACTTTGTGATTCTGTCTGTAAAATCCGTTATATAAATAAATGGAAATTACCGGTACTTATTTTTACTGTAGGCTTTATATTTCTCGGTACGAGCGAAAGTTTGACAGACATAGCAACAGTAACTAATGGGGGCGGGGCTAAGCAGAACAAACTTTCGCGCGGATGGGTAGCAGGCTAATGTGTGGACCACAATTACACAAATATATACATTTGTGACTCGCACCTCAAATGTCGTCGAGCCAGAGCAAGCGCCTGCAGAGAAACAAAAATCTGACGGGCACACAGTGTGTCATTCACCGGGAAGCACTCGCGTCAAGGCAGCTCAGCCCCGAACTCAATGAGGTTTTAACAGATGTTGTGAGCGCGGTAAATTTGATCAAAACACGACCACTGAAAGCGCGACTGTTCTCTGCACTGTGTGAGGAAATGGGAGCTGATCATACAGCCGTGCTGTTTCACAGTGAAGCAAGGTGGCTCTCCTGGGGGAAAGTGCTGTCACTTGCCCTGTCTTGCCAAATGCATAGCTCCTCCTTCTTTTTTTTTGCAAAGATTGCAAAGTGGCACTTTTATTGTATTTATTATTGAACTTGATGCAAGTTATTTGATTTATTATTGAACTTGATGCAAGTTATAACACTTTTTTTGATTTATTATTGAACTTGATGCAAGTTATAACACTTTTGTTTTATTTATTATTGAACTTGATGCAAGTTATAACACTTTTTTTGATTTATTATTGAACTTGATGCAAGTTATAACACTTTTTTGATTTATTATTGAACTTGATGCAAGTTATAACACTTTTGTTTTATTTATTATTGAACTTGATGCAAGTTATAACACTTTTTTTGACTTATTATTGAACTTGATGCAAGTTATTTGATGTATTATTGAACTTGATGCAAGTTATAACACTTTTATGTGATTTATTATTGAACTTGATGCAAGTTATAACACTTTTGTTTTATTTATTATTGAACTTGATGCAAGTTATAACACTTTTTTGATTTATTATTGAACTTGATGCAAGTTATTTGATTTATTATTGAACTTGATGCAAGTTATAACACGTTTTGATTTATTATTGAACTTGATGCAAGTTATAACACTTTTTGATTTATTATTGAACTTGATGCAAGTTATAACACTTTTTTTGATTTATTATTGAACTTGATGCAAGTTATAACACTTTTATTTGATTTATTATTGAACTTGATGCAAGTTATAACACTTTTTTTGATTTATTATTGAACGTGATGCAAGTTATAACACTTTTTTTGATTTATTATTGAACTTGATGCAAGTTATAAGAGTTTTTTTGATTTATTATTGAACGTGATGCAAGTTATAACACTTTTTTTTGATTTATTATTGAACTTGATGCAAGTTATAATACTTTTGTTTTATTTATTATTGAACTTGATGGAAGTTATTTTATTTATTATTGAACTTGATGCAAGTTATACCACAGCTGCACAGTTATTTTATTTATTATTGAACTTGATGCAAGTTATACCACAGCTGCATAGTTATTTTATTTATTATTGAACTTAATGTTATTTTATGTTATTGAGTTCGAATGTATACAACTTGATGTTCAATAAATTTTAAAATGTTAAAGCTTGGCATTAGCGCTCTGTTGGGGCGATGGGGGCAGGTGGGGCTTGAAAACTCCCCCTTGTCCAAAGTGGGGGATGACAAAAAAAGTTTGAGAACCACTGATATAGTCTGTCCTATCCTATCCTTCACCGCCACAAACAAACTGACCAATTTCTGGCAGAACAACTTTTTGATGCACTTATTTTTCAACCCCTGCCTTAACATATCTCCACATTGGTGAGCCTTAGGCGTCAGCAATGTCAAAAGATTGCTGACGCACAGGACTCGACACTTAATGCTATCAGCAGCTTTACGGGCAATGATAAGTGGAGATGAAATCGGTTGGCGCACTTCATCTTTAAAATCATCAGCTCCACATGACATTGGTGAACCTTTGTTGTGAGCGATGTGGGATGACAACGTGGGACACACAATGCCAACAAAACGGCGACCATCAAGCTGACCAACTTTTGGCAGAACAACATGTGCCCATGGTTTCAGCACATCAAAGCCCAGTTCTAACTTAGAGGAATTACCCAGGATGGGATGATATGTTACACTTAATGGTCGTGTTTTAGCAAAAGAAAGATGGCCATAGCAATGTCGCTTAGACCAGTGGTTCTCAAATGGGGGTACGCGTACCCCTGGGGGTACTTGAAGGTATGCCAAGGGGTACGTGAGATTTTTTTTTAAATGTCTGTCAAAAAGAACTGTGAAAAGAAATGCAACAATGCAATATTCAGTGTCGACAGCTAGATTTTTGTGGACATGTTCCATAAATATTGATGTTAAAGATTTATTTTTTTGTGAAGAAATGTTTAGAATTATGTTCATGAATCCAGATGGATCTCTATTACAATCCCCAAAGAGGGCACTTTAAGTTGATGATTACTTCTATGTGTAGAAATCTTTATTTATAATTGAATCACTTGTTTATTTTTCAACAAGTTTTTAGTTATTTTTATATCTTTTTTTACAAATAGTTCAAGAAAGACCACAACAAATGAGCAATATTTTGCACTGTTATACAATTTAATAAATCATAAACTGATGACATAGTGCTGTATTTTACTTCTTTATCTCTTTTTTGCAACCAAAAATGCTGTGCTCTGATTAGGGGGTACTTGAATTAAAAAAATGTTCACAGGGGGTACATCACTGAAAAAAGGTTGAGAACCACTGGCTTAGAGGATCCTCTGGACGAGTGTGTAATCTACAGTAGAACACACACAAGGCTACTTTAATAGTAAAACGGGTGTAAAGCTAACTGTATGGGTGTATTTTCATGTTTAGAGGGCTCTAATTAAAAATGGAAATGATGTAAAAAAAAAAATATATATATATATATTAGAAGGTTGTGAACTGTTTTTTATGCTCGAAATATGAAAATATTCAATTATTAATCAACTTAAATTCGTCAGGCCTGGAAGTAATTGGCTGCAATAAACGCGGGACGACTGTAGTTTATTTATACAGTATTGTATAATTTTGTATTATGTTTTTCCTATGCTTTGAACCCTGTGGCTTATAAAACGGTGTGGCTAATCGATGGATTTTTCTTCGCTAACAGCCATAATGTTTTATATCCAACTAATCGTTTTCCAAAAGCACAAGCAGAGACACTGGAAAGGTGTGTTATTGTTTGTGGCTACGGCGCCATCTTTTGAACAAGTTTGTTCACTGCAGGTGCTGCGAGTTCAACGTCTACAGTATTTCCTTCTTTTTAGTGCCTTAAACCGGAAGTACAAGTGCTGTTCCGTCTGCTAGTCATGCATAGCGTTTTTACTATGTTTTTTTTCATTGATCACGTCAAACAACATTTTTAAGCTTTACAATATAACTAAAACAATTCATACTTACTGGTACTAAACCCTCACATGTTTGATAGTAGTGTTTTCATGCATATTTGTATGTGCTATCATAATGTGATCAAATTAGCGTCGTTTGCATTAGCTAATATGCTAACATGTTTACAAGTGTCTGATAGTATTTTTAACTTACAACGGCATTCTTTTTGTAGTGTTTCAGTTTCACAAATTCCTTCGTAAATTCACCAAAACGTCACCGTGGACTTATTGAGTCTGTTTAGCTGATTGGAGAGCCAGCTTCCTCAGCTAGTGGGTCCATGACGATGACTTCTGTTTTGTTTTATTAGCTGTCTTACTACCGTGTTACAGACACAGTTTGGAAACAACTGAAGTATGTAAATAAACATTTACAATATATGAAAAAAAATTTATGGGTGCGTGTTAAGTACTGGTGTGCTCTGTAGTCCGGAAAATACGGTCCATACATAAAGGTTATTCACTTCTAATAATAGAAGGCAATGCATTCTGCAGTCTGTACAACATTTGACTTTGTAATTATTTTTGTATTTATTTAAATGTATCGATATTATTAGTAGTATATACCCGATGTCCTCTGTCTACCCAGTAGAAATGTTATTGTTGAAAACTAATAATAGTTTTGAACTAATATGAACAATATTAAATAAGTAATACACATATTTGCTTGTACAGATTTAGATGTCATTTTGGGGTTTATTTGACAGGAACATGTACATTATTTAACATTGCTGCAAATGCACCAAAAAAAAGCAATTAAGAATTAAAGGTGTAATTTGTCACCATATTTTATGTTATAGTAATCATATTAAATGGAATGTTTGCAACTTGCTCAAAGTCAAGTTTTTCAAACAAAAACATATAACAAGAACACCACCGGCTCGCTTAAATTACCATTAGTGGTTTAAAAGAGAACCGTTTTAATAGATAAATGTCTATATTTGTCGCAATTAAAGTTAAACTTTTGTAAAACACAACATTTTGGCTCTGATTGGCTTAGATTTTCTTCATGTCTGTATGTCCGTGTAACCCACCCACAGAAGAGATCTTTGCATACCAAATTATTACAAACCGGGTGCAACAATCGCCGTGCAGAGTTTAAACTGGTGAGTGAGACCATAAATCAGTCCAAATACCACCTGTGCACCATTCTTTTTCTCTTTTTGTGTATCCTGAAGTTTTGAACTAATAAGTGGGTCACAACGGTGGCACGAGAGTGCGCTCTAAGCATCTACTTAACCCTGACATACAGTAGCTTTAAGTGTCACACATGTACAATAGTAACATGTAAACCAATATGATGTTCCAGTTTTGCTGTTAAGATTTAAGGATTTAAGGATACAATTAGCACATTTTAAAGATTAGCACAGAGTGATCGATCATACTAAAAGGAATACGAAAACAGACAAAAGTGTTTTGTTTTATAACAACTCGGGATGTCCGATAATGGCTTTTTGCCGATATCCGATATTCCGATATTGTCCAACTCTTTAATTACCGATACCGATATCAACCGATATATACAGTCGTGGAATTAACACATTATTATGCCTAATTTGGACAACCAGGTATGGTGAAGATAATGTGCTTTTTTTTTTAATTAATAAAATAAAATAAGATTAATTAATTAAAAACATTTTCTTGAATAAAAAAGAAAGTAAAACAATATAAAAACAGTTACAAAGAAACTAGTAATTAATGAAAATGAGTAAAATTAACTGTTAAAGGTTAGTACTATTAGTGGACCAGCAGCACGCACAATCATGTGTGCTTACGGACTGTATCCCTTGCAGACTGTATTGATATATATTGATATATAATGTAGGAACCAGAATATTAATAACAGAAAGAAACAACCCTTTTGTGTGACTGAGTGTAAATTGGGGAGGGAGGTTTTTTGGGTTGGTGCACTAATTGTAAGTGTATCTTGTGTTTTTTATGTTGATTTAATTAAAAAAAAAACGATACCGATAAAAAAAAACAACTGATGTACTAACATCATGTGGTTTATTCTGTACATAAGTTAAGTTAAAGTTAAAGTACTAATGATTGTCACACACACACTAGGTGTGGGGAGATTATTCTCTGCATTTGACCCATCACCCTTGATCACCCCCTGGGAGGTGAGGGTAGCAGTGAGCAGCAGCGGTGGCCACGCCCGGGAATCATTTATGGTGATTTAACCCCCAATTCCAACCCTTGATGCTGAGTGCCAAGCAGGGAGGTAATGGGTCCCATTTTTATAGTCTATAAAAATAGTATGATTCGGCCGGGGTTTGAACTCACAACTTACCGATCTCAGGGCAGACACTCTAACCACTAGATGTAGGATCAACTACAACTAAACTTGTGAATCACACATGAATTTAGTAGGGGATACATGTTTATTCAACATATTTATGTGCGCCCAGATAATGTGTGCCCAGTCCTCTATCTTAACATGGCACATAGCTCCGCCCCCTCCTAAGTCATGCGCACTCCTGCGGCAGGGGATACAAAAAATTGCTATTGCGACATCCAGTGGACACATTTAGAAGAGCAGTTTCTTTCATTCTAAAATTTCAGCAAAGTTTTATACTTACCAAAATGATCTCGCGGGCCAGATAAAACCTGTCATGTCTGTGTGATCATGTTCAGTTTGGTTTTTGGACTCTTTTTGCACTCTTGTTTGTTTTGTTTCCATGACAACCCATTAGTTTTCACCTGTCCTCATGTCACGCACCTGATTCATTTGGACTCACACACCTGTCATTAATCATGTTCAAGACTCTATAAGCCGATAGTCAGCCTGGCGACATTAACTCTGTTTGACTTCTGCTTCCCATGTTACCCATGCTACCATAGTTCCATGCCAAGTGAGTTTTGTCTATATTCTTGTCACAGTAAGTGTTTATTTGTTTCATGTTCATAGTTTTTGCCCAAGTGCTAGTTTTTGTTTCATTAGTCAAGTTTGTTCTCCGCCTTTGTGCACGCCTTTTGTTTGTACCCTTTTGTTTGTTCTTTTTGTTAGTGGTAAAATGAAAGATGTATTTACCTCCAAGCCACGTCCGATCCAACTTTACTTGCATCCCGGGAAAACAAACACCCCATAGTCCACGTTATGACAAAACCTGTCCGCGGGCCTGATCCGGCCCACGAGCCGTACGTTTGACTCCCCTGACTTAGTTAAAAGATTTCAGTGTGTTTATACTGTAAGTATACACACCCGATAATAATAACCGTGGTAATTTTGCTCACAATAGTCCTGATGTGAAATGTTCATATCGTCAATAACCTATCAAATTTATAATGCAAATTGATGAGCAATTTAATTAATTGTTTTTTGTTTTGTTTGTAGAAGACAGGGAAGACACCTTAAATGACCCACTGCCTTTGACTCCCACCCACTGATGCATTGTTTTCTTCCTTTACCCTCGCTACTTCCTTAATGAGCTCTTACCATCCCGGGGATGGTAAAACTTTTTTTTTTTTCGAGTGTGTGAGCTTATCCTTCTTTTTTTGTCTTTCAGTCATACTCAACTTAAATATTCTCTTTCTTTCGGTATTCATCACTAGCATCTGTGTGCTAGAGATCTCACACATCCCACCCTCTGAACACATCATTTTCATCTTTGTGAATAGGAAATATCGTACCCTTCACCCCACCCTCCAAATACTCAAGAACAAAAGAATGCAGCGTTCGAGCATACTGCACGCAGATGTAAAAATGTGGCGATCACAGAGCAGCGGATTTTCTTGGCAATGCTTTGTAATGTATTAGATTTAGCAGTTGGCTCGGATATAGCAGTGTTTGGCTAGCTACAATAGCAGCTCTAAAGCGAGTGTCCCTCAGGGCTCATAGCTTGGCCCTGCATAGTTTCTTCCCTGCAAAGCATCTGCTTTGTTCTAGGGCAGGCTCTCAAATATCACTGTGCTGATCGCGTAGCTAAACCACGATACTCGTCTTAAGAGTCTGAGCATTTGGCCAACACACACACTCAAAATAATATTCTTTCACAAAAGACACACACACACACAGCTAATCAAATGTCTTGTGAAACACTGGTGATAAGTCCGTGTAAGGCAATGATGCACTGAAAAAGAAAATGCATGTTTCCTCAGCCACTGTTTGAATATGTTTTCATGCTAAAGATAATATTATCTCTTCTTTATCTGTGTGCTTTTTCAGAGAATAGACCATTGCACAGAACTGTGGAAATGTGCTCTCTGTAGTTCACCCGAATGTGTACTTGTCATTGTTGAAATGTTTAATTAAGTACGACAAGTGTATGAAGTGAAATGTAAAATTAGAATGATATTATCAGAGATGATGTGCTGCTCTAAAGTCATTTACAATTGTAGGGTGCATATTTATCTAAGTATTGTTTAAAAAAAATTAACAGATTTGTCTTTTTTTTGCATTGTTGGCATTTATATGGAAAGGAACAATAGTTGTAATGCATTTGTTCACCACTTGTGGCAGTAATGACAATCAAACAAACAGAATAAGTCTAAAGCAGTGGTTCTTAACCTTGTTGGAGGTACCGAACCCCACCAGTTTCATATGCGCATTCACCGAACCCGAACCGTAATCATAAAATGATGTTATTATATTAAAGAAATACTAATAAAGGTATATTTTACAAACAGAAAGTTACAGGAATGTACACATGATCCCATGTTTACATCTCATTGTGCAACATGTGAATGTTTTAGTGGGAACTTAATGCGATATCTGAAAGGGGTACACATTATTTCCAAAGCAGGACCCCCCACCCAGACATATAATATTAGTACACAGCTCATGAAAAACAATATGTTATAGTCATTGTAAGTGGGCCAAAGCACTTATATTACAAAATAATATCATGGAAATGACTGCTGTCATTTGATTATAATAATAAAACATTGAACTTGTTATTTAGTCAGGTTTGGGACAGGTGTGCTGCAGGTGTGACCACAGTGCATGTGCTCGTCTGAATTCGCTCACATGTGCTCCACTGAATGCTCAAGGAGTTTTTGCGTTTGCTCACACATATGGAAAATTAGAGGGAACATTGTTTGGGGGGTATCCAAAATACGCGACAGGGAGAAGTTTTTATTTACACGATGAGTTGGGTGTGTCTTGACCTCTGCGGCCGAGGCTCTGCCGAACCCCTGAGGCCGACTCACCGAACCCCTTGGGTTCGATCGAACCCAGGTTAAGAACCACTGGTCTTAAGCGCACAAATTATGACTAAAGTAGTGAAACTGTATTTTCATTCTCACTTCAATTTTACTGATACATTATTTAAGGGGTTAGTTGGTTAGAATTTGATTAATATTTATTTGTGTAATCAGCCTAACTAACCCTTAATAATAACCTTTTATTAAAAAATGCTTTCATATCATTTGACAAGGTTTACCCTGTTAAAATGTAAGTAGGTTGGATATAATTATGAAATATGAATAAAATCAAGAGTAAGATTACAAATTCAGTGGTTTCGGGCCCCTCTGTAGTGGAAAAGTTTGGCCCCGAGTTCAAACCCCTGATATAAAACAATGATGATAATAAATATGTCATTAAACACAAGTGCATTATTCCTAGATTTGCAAAATTGTAAACTTTCGAGAAAATTGTGAGAATTGAATGGGATAAAAAGAATGGGAAAAACGTTGTTTTCTTATAAGAAAAGGAAGTTTTTCAGGTAAAAAAAACATCTCATAGCTGGGCCTAATTTTGCTCATTAAACAAAATATTGCAGATAAACGATATTATTGACATACATTTTTTAACCCAAATTAACCACTGATGTAAAGATAATACATAATAATATTGTATGTATACTTGTATTTCTTGTATATTTGAACATTGTAATTGGAATGTAATCTTTTACATCTCCATGTAAATAAAACAAAACAAAGAAAATAACAATAAATGTGTCTGTCAGCAAAATGTTGCACTTGAATAAAAATCACAACCTAAAGTAATATGTTAAAGAGTGGGTGGGTGATATACACAGCCAAAACAATAGATAAGATAGCTAAATAAAGTATTTACAAGAAAAGTTGCACTTCAATATTGAACATGTAGGCAGAGGTAGAGTTGTGCATTACCTGATCGGCAATCAAGTGCAGAGTAACAATATAAACACTACAGTATAAGCAGATGCATTAAAGTTAAAGTACCACTAGGTGTGGTGAAATTACTCTCTGCATTTCATCCATCCCCTTGTTCTACTCCCTGGGAGGTGAGGGGAGCAGTGAGCAGCAGCGCCCAGGAATCATTTTGGTGATTTAACCCCCAATTCCAACCCTTGATGCTGAGTGCCAAGCAGGGAGGTAATGGGTCCCATTTTTATAGTCTTTGGTATGACTCGGCCGGGGTTTGAACTCACAACCTACCAAGAGCGGACACTCCAACCACAAGGCCACTGAGCAGGCTATTAACAATTCATATCCAAAAAAAACGAAGTCCGGCCATTTCCAAGTGAGGAACACCAACATGACTTGGCAACATGACCAAATGTCAGTCAAACTTTTCGGAAATGCTCGTTTTATAACCCTTCTAAATGGCAGCATGTGTATTTAACCACACTTTCTGTGAGCACACACTATTTTGCACTGTTTTGTTAACAAACAGACCTCTTTCACCAAACACCTCAGTGAGTGTGGACTGTCAGGTGGTTGTGTTTCAAGTGGGCGTGCAGGTTTGTCGTATTCGAGCACATTCGGCAAACTGTCTCCTCTGTGTTGACAGGCTCATCTTGTTCCCAAGGTTTGAACTGAAATATTCCCACACTGGTGCCGGAGCGTGTGGTGTTGTGATCATTGTGTCCATGTTTGCTGCTCCTACTATGACTGCTGCTACTACTGTGTTGTCACGGGCTAACTTGTTGCAATAGATCACGCCAGCAGGCCAGCAACACCGCCTCTCCGCACAAAAAGTCAAAGACACTTACCATATTTTTTGGAGTATAAGTCGCACCGGAGTATAAGTCGCATCTACCGAAAATGCATAATAAAGAAGGAAAAAAACATATATAAGTCGCACTGGAGTATAAGTCGCATTTTTTGGGGAAATGTATTTAATAAAACCCAACACCAAGAATCGACATTTGAAAGGCAATTTCAAATAAATAAAGAATAGTGAACAACAGGCTGAATAAGTGTACGTTATATGAGGCATAAATAACCAACTGAGAACGTGCCTGGTATGTTAACGTAACATATTATGGTAAGAGTCATTCAAATAACTGTAACATATAGAACATGCTATACGTTTACCAAACAATCTGTCACTCCTAATCGCTAAATCCCATGAAATCTTATACGTCTAGTCTCTTACGTGAATGAGCTAAATAATATTATTTCATATTTTACGGTAATGTGTTAATAATTTCACACATAAGTCACTCCTGAGTATAAGTCGCACCCCCGGCCAAACTATGAAAAAAACTGCGACTTCTGGTCCGAAAAATGCGGTAATGAAGGACAAGAGAATTTGCCCCCTTCTTTTCATTCCACTATGGCACAAGCGTGCGCAGCTTCTGAAACCAATGGAACGCATGAATTTTCTTGAAGCATGCACATGGCCAATTATTGACGCTGAAAAACTTACGACTTAATTTCAATTTATCGTCAGTTAATTGACTTATCTCAAAACAACCCAGGCCTACTTATGGCATAACCTTGATTAAAGCAAAATGCTTTTATGCAATAATAGCTTAATATCTATTCCACTGTACTCCATACTTGCCTACCTTGAGACCTCCGAATTCGGGAGATGAGGGGGGGATATTGTAGCGTCCCGGAAGAGTTAGTGCTGCAAGGGGTTCTGGGTATTTGTTCTGTTGTGTTTATGTTGTGTTACGGTGCGGATGTTCTCCCGAAATGTGTTTGTCATTCTTGTTTGGTGTGGGTTCACAGTGTGGCGCATATTTGTAACAGTGTTAAAGTTGTTTATACGGCCACCCTCAGTGTGATTTGTATGGCTGTTGATCAAGTATGCTTTGCATTCACGTGTGTGTGTGTGAAAGCCGCACAAGACGCTGTTTGTATGGAGGAAAAGCGGATGTGACGACAAGTTGTAGAGGACGCTAAAGGCAGTGCCTTTAAGGCACGCCCCCAATATTGTTGTGCGGGTGGAAATCGGGAGAAATTCGGGAGAATGGTTGCCCCGGGAGATTTTCGGGAGGGGCACTGAAATTCGGGAGTCTCTCTGGAAAATCAGGAGGGTTGGCAAGTATGCTGTACACACACTGTACACTGAAATACTGGCTGCGTTGTTTTTGAGGCTACAACCCCTCCAAGCACTGAAATGTATTTTTTTTAATCTAATACATTTTTAGCATGCATATTTTACTTGTTTGATAAAATATTTGAAACAATGACTAAAGTAATAAATAATGTCAATGAAATTAGTTTCAAGTTTTATTGGTCACATGCAGAGTACACCACAGTGAAATGCTTTTTTCCATGCTCTTCAGATATTGCGTACAGTGGGATCCAAACACTAGTTGCTGAATCTAATACACTAAATACAAAAAAATACAAAAATTTGAATAGCTCTGATGTACATTAATTACAAGACAATAAGTTGCACAATAAGTTACAGTAGTTATGGTAGAGGTATCAGTACAAGTAGAAGTACAGTAGTCAAATACAGTACTAGTGCAAGATCAAATAGTATAACAGTATACACAGTATAGGAAGCAACAAATATTAAGGTGTCTACAGTTCTTTGGCAGTTGAGTAGTGACAGTAGTATGAACAAAAGTAATGGAACAGTTTGACTTCTTTATGCTCTTGTTTTTACATTATTTATTATTATTCATTGAATGAACAGTATTGTAGTCCGGTAATTACAGTGGTAAGTAAAGGGATTCTTGTGCGTGCGGTTTTGTGTTAATCAGCGATGCAGTTGAGCAGTCTGATGGCTTGGGGATAGAAGCTCCTCCTGAGTCTCTCCGTGTTGGCCATGAGACTCCGGTAGCGCTTGCCAGACCGCAGCAGTGAGAAGAGGCAGTTGCTTGGGTGGCTAGAGTCCCTGACTATCCTCTTGGCCTTGGATCTACACCGCCTGGAGTAGATATTGCAGATGGTTGAGAGCACACCTCCGATGGTGCGCTCGGCTGATCTGGCCATTCTCTGCAGTCTGTTGCGGTCGTGTGCGGTGCTATTCCCAAACCAGGAGGTGATGTTTCCAGTCATGACACTCTCTGTTGTGCATGAGTAGAAGTTTCTGAGGATCTTGTGATTTAGCTTAAACTTCCTTAGTCTCCTGAGGAAGTAGAGACGCTGTCGTGCCTTTTTCACCACGTTGTTTATGTGTGTGGTCCAGGACAGGTCTTCTGATATTGTCACTCCGAGTTATTTGAAGTTGGTCACTCTCTCGACCGACGTCCCGTCTATGCTGAGGGGCCTGTAGTTCCTTGCCCCCCGTCTCCTAAAATCCACTATTATCTCCTTGGTCTTGCTGACATTCAGGGCGAGGTGGTTCTCCTGACACCACAGCGCCAGATTCTCCACTTCACTCGGGTAGGTCGTCTCATCGTTTCCGGAGATCAGGCCCACCACAGTTGTGTCGTCAGCAAATTTTCACAATGGAGTTGGTGGTGTTTTTAGCCACACAGTCATGTGTGTAGAGTGAATAGAGGAGGGGGCTCAGAACACAGCCCTGGGGTACACCGGTGTTGAGGGTGCTGGGTGATGACATGCAGTTCCCTGCTCTCACCACTTGTGGTCTGCCTGTCAGGAAATCCAGTACCCACTGACAGAGGGTTGAGTTCAAGCCCAGGTCCTTGAGCTTGATGACGAGTTTGGAGGGGACTATGGTGTTGAATGCTGAATTGTAGTCTATGAACAGCATTCTCACATAGTTCCCCTGCCTTTTGTCCAGATGAACTTTGAGATATTGACTTCTAGAAAACACAGTCAGCGCCTCAAAGCTTTGGAGAAAGTTCCGGTGTTTTTAGATTTCAAATAGGTTGAGAAATGGCCGAGTTTGAGCAAGTTAGAAAGTTAGTATTTTTGGATTTTTGTTGCTATAACAGGTAGATATTTGGTATTAAGGCAAGTGTGTCAAAAGGCTGACTGTTTTGGCTTTAAGGGCCAACAAAAGCGAAATGTGACATTTTCTGAGGGAAAACAAATTTGTGTAGGTTTTTACCGAACCACATGAGGTTGGGAAAATTCGAGTGGACGCCAGCCGCTTGAATGGGAAACATTGATAAATTCTGACGGTGCTCACCTCCTTCTGATGGCCCTTCCAGCCAAAACCAAACATTGGACGTTAAAAAAATTTAGCCAGGGATAAAGTAGACAGGTGTGTGAACAAAATGAGATATTACGTGGAAGCATGGCTGAGTTACAAAAAGAGGCATTCTCCCTGTTTTCTGTATTTTCCTAAGAAAAGACCCATAGTAATTTGTTTCCTGAATTGCGTTGCTACGATAACACAAAATGTTCCAAAAATTAAATGCTGCTGTATGTGCCGATATAAGATATGTAGCGGTTTGATGGCCGTTTTGTCTCGCATTAATTACGAGAGATTGGGGCGGAAGAATAGTAATCTATGAAGTCCAAGCAATATTAATATGGGCTGCTTTTGAAGCATGCAAATGGGCACTTAATCACACATTTGAATTTTAATTAGTCACGATTAATCGGAGTTAAATGATTGCATAATTCATCAATCAATCAATCAATCAATCAAAGTTTATTTATATAGCCCTTAATCACAAGTGTCTCAAAGGGCTGCACAACGACATTCAAATGTCAATTCAAATTAATAACTCTTAAAAAATATACATTTTAACACGCATGCAATGTTAAACTCTTTGAACAATTCTGCAATAGTATTGCAAATAACAAGGTGCTGATGTACACCGACAATGTGCTAAACACAAATTACTTTGGTTTTTATCTAAATAGCAACCCGCGCCGCCCTCCAGGTAACCATCCACTGTTCAGGTAAAGGTGCATGTGCGGACATAATAAATTGCCTGATTGATCTGCATTTATAATGCAGAAAGATGTTTGCTTAATCCAGTGCTTCTCCACTATTTTCTGTTACACCGTGTCATGTCTGTGTGATCATGTTTTGTTTTAGTTAAGTTCGGTTTTGTTTTTGGACTCTTTGTGCACTCTTGTTTGTTTTGTCACCATAGCAACCCATTAGTTTTCACCTGTCCTCATGTCACGCACCTGTCTCACGCTTTGCACTCGCACACCTGTCACTGATCATGTCACTGCTATTTAAGCCGGTCTGTTTCAGTTGATCGTCCTGGTGACATTATCTATCCATCCATACTACCTCTGCTACCCATGAGATTCCTGTTTATTATAGTTCATGCTTCATGCCATGCCACAGTAAGTGTTTTTGTTTCGTGTTCATAGTTAATTGCCTTTGTGCTAGTCTTTTGTTTTCATTAGTCAAGTTTGTTCTCCGCCATTGTGCGCGCCTTTTGTTTGCTTCCTTTTTTTGTAGTTTGTTAGTGTTATAAATAAATATGTACTTACATTCACGCCTTGCCCGCGCCAACTTTCCTTTGCATTCCGGGAAAACAAACCCCAAGATCCACGTTTTGACACACCAACTCTTGGAAGAAGAAAACATTCCGCCCCCCCACACTTTCCGCCACGACAATTATACATTTGTCTATAAAATTGTTGCAAGTACACCTCTGCATAATATTGTATCCGTATTAACATAAATGAAAAAAAACAAAAAAGGAAAGAAATATAAATCAATTTTATTAACATTATTTTTAGTCTGTAAAAAAAAACATTTAAAGTGCCCGAAAAAAAATAAATCCTTATTTAAACTATAAACATTTTTGACTGACTTAAATCCTTTGATACTGAAAAATAAACTCCATAAATAATAATGAATTTAAATTAATCACAACATTAACTCAGGAGCACAATATATAACACCTACAAAACAAAAATTAATAATAATATGTGCTTATTTTATTTTTTTTTAACAAAATTAAGTCCTCTCTGAGCTGCCACCTTAACGTGGTAGAGGAGTTTGCGTGTCCCAATGATCCTAGGAGCTATGTTGTCCGGGGGCTTCCATGCCCCCTGGTAGGGTCTCCCAAGACAAACTGGTCCTAGGTGAGGGATCAGACAAAGAGCAGCTCAAAGACCTTTATGAAGAAAACAAACAAGGAACCCAGATTTCCCTTGCCCGGACGCGGGTCACCGGGGCCCCCCTCTGGAGCCAGGCCCGGAGGTGGGGCACGATGGCCTGTCCCCATGGGGCCCGGCCGGGCACAGCCCGAAGAGGCAACGTGGGTCCCCCCTCCAATGGGCTCACCACCCATAGCAGGGGTCATAGAGGTCGGGTGCGATGTGAGCTGGGCGGAAGCCGAGGGCAGGGCACTTGGCGGTCCGATCCTCGGCTACAGAAACTAGCTCTTGGGACGTGGAACGTCACCTCGCTGGGGGGGAAGGAGCCTGAGCTAGTGCGCGAGGTGGAGAAGTTCCGGCTAGATATAGTCGGACTCACTTCGACGCACAGCAAGGGCTCTGGAACCAGTTCTCTCGAGAGGGGCTGGACTCTCTTCCACTCTGGCGTTGCCGGCAGTGAGAGGCGACGGGCTGGGGTGGCAATTCTTGTTGCCCCCCGGCTCAGAGCCTGTACGTTGGAGTTCAACCCGGTGGACGAGAGGGTAGCTTCCCTCCGCCTTCGGGTGGGGGTACGGGTCCTGACTGTGGTTTGCGCTTACGCGCCAAACCGTAGCTCAGAGTACCCACCCTTTTTGGATTCACTCGAGGGAGTACTTGAGAGTGCCCCCCCGGGTGATTCCCTCGTTCTACTGGGGGACTTCAATGCTCATGTTGGCAGCGACAGTGAAACCTGGAGAGGCGTGATTGGGAAGAATGGCTGCCCGGATCTGAACCCGAGCGGTGTTTTGTTATTGGACTTTTGTGCCCGTCACAGATTGTCCATAACGAACACGATGTTCAAACATAAGGGTGTCCATATGTGCACTTGGCACTAGGACACCCTAGGCCGCAGTTCCATGATCGACTTTGTAGTTGTGTCATCGGATTTGCGGCCTCATGTTTTGGACACTCGGGTGAAGAGAGGGGCGGAGCTTTCTACCGATCACCACCTGGTGGTGAGTTGGCTGCGATGGTGGGGGAGGATGCCGGACAGACCTGGCAGGCCCAAACGCATTGTGAGGGTTTGCTGGGAACGTCTGGCAGAGTCTCCTGTCAGAGAGAGTTTCAATTCCCACCTCCGGAAGAACTTTGAACATGTCACGAGGGAGGTGCTGGACATTGAGTCCGAATGGACCATGTTCCGCGCCTCTATTGTCGAGGCGGCTGATTGGAGCTGTGGCCGCAAGGTAGTTGGTGCTTGTCGTGGCGGTAATCCTAGAACCCGTTGGTGGACACCGGCGGTGAGGGATGCCGTCAAGCTGAAGAAGGAGTCCTATCGGGTTCTTTTGGCTCATAGGACTCCTGAGGCAGCGGACAAGTACCGACAGGCCAAGCGGTGTGCGGCTTCAGCGGTCGCAGAGGCAAAAACTCGGACATGGGAGGGGTTCGGTGAGGCCATGGAAAACGACTTCCGGACGGCTTCGAAGCAATTCTGGACCACCATCCGCCGCCTCAGGAAGGGGAAGCAGTGCACTATCAACACCGTGTATGGCGAGGATGGTGTTCTGCTGACCTCGACTGCGGATGTTGTGGATCGGTGGAGGGAATACTTCGAAGACCTCCTCAATCCCACCAACACGTCTTCCTATGAGGAAGCAGTGCCTGGGGAGTCTGTGGTGGGCTCTCCTATTTCTGGGGCTGAGGTTGCTGAGGTAGTTAAAAAGCTCCTCGGTGGCAAGGCCCCGGGGGTAGATGAGATCCGCCCGGAGTTCCTTAAGGCTCTGGATGCTGTGGGGCTGTCTTGGTTGACAAGACTCTGCAGCATCGCGTGGACATCGGGGGCGGTACCACTGGATTGGCAGACCGGGGTGGTGGTTCCTCTCTTTAAGAAGGGGAACCGGAGGGTGTGTTCTAACTATCGTGGGATCACACTCCTCAGCCTTCCCGATAAGGTCTATTCAGGTGTACTGGAGAGGAGGCTACGCCGGATAGTCGAACCTCGGATTCAGGAGGAACAGTGTGGTTTTCGTCCTGGTCGTGGAACTGTGGACCAGCTCTATACTCTCGGCAGGGTCCTTGAGGGTGCATGGGAGTTTGCCCAACCAGTCTACATGTGTTTTGTGGACTTGGAGAAGGCATTCGACCGTGTCCCTCGGGAAGTCCTGTGGGGAGTGCTCAGAGAGTACGGGGTATCGGACTGTCTGATTGTGGCAGTCCGCTCCCTGTATGATCAGTGCCAGAGCTTGGTCCGCATTGCCGGTAGTAAGTCGGACACGTTTCCAGTGAAGGTTGGACTCCGCCAAGGCTGCCCTTTGTCACCGATTCTGTTCATAACTTTTATGGACAGAATTTCTAGGCGCAGTCAAGGCTTTGAGGGGATCTGGTTTGGTGGCTGCAGGATTAAGTCTCTGCTTTTTGCAGATGATGTGGTCCTGATGGCTTCATCTGGCCAGGATCTTCAGCTCTCACTGGATCGGTTCGCAGCTGAGTGTGAAGCGACTGGGATGAGAATCAGCACCTCCAAGTCCGAGTCCATGGTTCTTGCCCGGAAAAGGGTGGAGTGCCATCTCCGGGTTGGGGAGGAGATCTTGCCCCAAGTGGAGGAGTTCAAGTACCTCGGAGTCTTGTTCACGAGTGAGGGAAGAGTGGATCGTGAGATCGACAGGCGGATCGGTGCGGCGTCTTCAGTAATGCGGACGCTGTATCGATCCGTTGTGGTGAAGAAGGAGCTGAGCCGGAAGGCAAAGCTTTCAATTTACCGGTCGATCTACGTTCCTATCCTCACCTATGGTCATGAGCTTTGGGTTATGACCGAAAGGACAAGATCACGGGTACAAGCGGCCGAAATGAGTTTCCTCCGCCGGGTGGCGGGGCTCTCCCTTAGAGATAGGATGAGAAGCTCTGCCATCCGGGGGGAGCTCAAAGTAAAGCCGCTGCTCCTCCACATCGAGAGGAGCCAGTTGAGGTGGTTCGGGCATGTGGTCAGGATGCCACCCGAACGCCTCCCTAGAGAGGTGTTTAGGGCACGTCCGACCGGTAGGAGGCCGCGGGGAAGACCCAGGACACGTTGGGAAGACTAATTCTCCCGGTTGGCCTGGGAACGCCTCGGGGTCCCACAGGAAGAGCTGGACGAAGTGGCTGGGGAGAGGGAAGTCTGGGCTTCCCTGCTTAGGCTGCTGCCCCCGCGACCCGACCTCGGATAAGCGGAAGAAGATGGATGGATGGAAATGAAGTCAGGATTAAAGGCTCCAATGAGCATGATTTGTTAATGCACAGCTTTTCAAAGCGGGGTTAGAAGCATGATACTGATAAAGCATGTTACACGCGCCCTTATTTGAGAAGAACTGCAATAATCAAATGCATTAACTTTGACATCTCTTATTATAAGTATAATTTTTGTTGTGAGAAAAAAAGTTTCATAAATTAGGAAAATAACATAACAAATTGCCCTGCGAAGAGGTGGCGACTTGTCCAGGGTGTACCCCGCCTTCCGCCCGATTGTAGCTGAGATAGGCTCCAGCGCCCCCCGCGACCCTGAAGGGAATAAGCGGTAGAAAATGGATGGATGGACATAACAAATTTGTTTGCGTATTCTTGTAGCACAAGATAACAGTTTTTATCTGTGGGATTAAAAGAACCAATTTACTGTGTTGCAAAACCAATGCCTGCAGCATTATGTGTGTGTGTGTGTGTGTGTGTGTGTGTGTGTGTGTGTGTGTGTGTGTGTGTGTGTGTGTGTGTGTGTGTGTGTAAGTGCACTTGTTGGTAACGCAACGCCGCTGCAGGCTTCAAGGTGTTTTATGTTACAGGCCATGTCGCTGCTAGAAATCCCAGAGTTAGCTGAGAGGCACAGTAAGTGGTAAGTGTGTGTTATATGCGTGGGCTGGGTTGGTGTGTATGTGTTTATGCACGCCTTACGAAAGCAGAGCGATAGCTTGTTTGAAGCCTGCCACCCAGACTGGCATCAAACACCATCGCTTTGCCTTTCAGTCTGTACTCTGGCATGCAAACACGTGCAAACACAAACATCCCTGATTGAGCTCACATTCACCATTCCTGTAAATTCCGTACAATGAGCCGGTGCTTTTTTCCTACGCTTTGAACCCTTCGGCTTATAAGACAGAGCGGCTAATGTATGAATTTTTCTTCGCTGGCGGCTATGATAAAAAGGATTTGATGAAAAAAAACAAGCAAAAACACTGAAAGTGTGTTTTACTGTTTGTGCTATTATGAGTTTGCTTACTGCAGGTGCTGTGTTGTCCTTCCATTTACCAGGAGTGCTTTTTTTTTTTTTTTTTTTTTTTTCCAAACCAAAGTGCTGTTCAGTCTTGTAACAGTTCATAGCGTTTCTACTCTTATGGATTCTTCATTCATCACTCCAAGCAATGTTTGTAAGTTTTACAGTATAACTAAAACTGTTTATACTTACTAAACCTTCCCATGTGTGATGTCTGTAGGAGTGTTTTCATGCATATTGGTACGTGATATCGTAATGTAATGACGCTAGCGTTGTTGGCTGTAGCTACAATTTTGACTAGAGATGTCCGATAATGGCTTTTTTGCCGATATTCCGATATTGTCCAACTCTTAATTACCGATTCCGATATCAACCGATACCGATATATACAGTCGTGCACTTAACACATTATTATGCCTAATTTTGTTGTGATGCCCCGCTGGATGCATTAAACAATGTAACAAGGTTTTCCAAAATAAATCAACTCAAGTTATGGAAAAATATGCCAACATGGCACTGCCATATTTATTATTGAAGTCACAATTTTTTTTAACATGCCTCAAAACAGCAGCTTGGAATTTGGGACACGCTCTCCCTGAGAGAACATGAGGAGGTTGAGGTGGGTGGGGTTTGGTGGTAGCGGGGGTGTATATTGTAGCGTGCCGGAAGAGTTAGTGCTGCAAGGGCTTCTGGGTATTTGTTCTGTTGTGTTTATGTTGTGTTACGGTGCGGATGTTCTCCCGAAATGTGTTTGTCATTCTTGTTTGGTGTGGGTTCACAGTGTGGCACATATTTGTAACAGTGTTAAAGTTGTTTATACGGCCACCCTCAGTGTGACCTGTATGGCTGTTGGCCAAGTATACTATGCATTTACTTGTGTGTGTGAAAAGCCGTAGATATTATGTGACTGGGCCGGAACGCAATGGCAGTGCCTTTAAGGTTTATTGGCGATCTGTACTTCTCCCTACGTCCATGTACACAGCGGCGTTTTAAAAAGTCATACATTTTACTTTATGAAACCGATAATGATCATTTTGAAACCGACACCGATAATTTCCGATATTACATTTTAAAGCATTTATCGGCCGATAATATCGGTAGTCCGATATTATTGGACATCTCTAATTTTAACACGTTTACAAGTGTCTTTGTTAGTATTATTAACTTACAACGGCATTCTTTTTGTATTGTTTAAGTTTCGTAAACTCACCAAGATGTCACTGTGGAGTTATTGAATCTGTTTAGCTGGTTGGAGAGCTATCTGCCGCAGCTAGTGGATCCATGACTATGACTTCTGTTTTGTTTGATCAGCCGTTTTACTGCCGCGTTACACGCACCGTTTGGAAACAATTAAGATGTGTAAACAAACATTTACAGAATCTTACTGTGTAAATAACTATAATCTAGTGGGTGCGGCTTGTATCCTGTTTCAGGTTTTGTATCCCCTCTCTTGACGTGTTTAAATTGTCTTTGCTGACAATCCCAGACTGGTTCTACTAGGACTGTGTGGCTAATGTTGGTTGAAAAGTGGCTTTAATGAGGGTGTATATCCGTCGAGGTCTTGGTTCACATTACCTATATTGCATGACGACACACATCTCTGATAGGAAGTGACAAAGACTCCAAAACTAAAAATGCAACGGGGGAATTCCTTTGTGACTCAAACTGGCATCTTGTTCTGAATCAGAATCTGTCGTTGCTAACATCCGCTACCTTTGTCTTTCTCCAAACCCAGGAGGCGGTGGAAACTGCCCGTTTTCCACTGCACTGTATACCTTCTCATGTATGTATACACGGATCAACTCACTCTTGACATACAGTAAACCACTGCTGGTCACTCATTGGTCCGGCAAATTAATGGAAGCTGCATATGGCTAAAGAGGACCAAAATAAACACTCATGCTAATGTTAGTTTAAGTTATTGCTGTGCCTTAGCTCCGAACAGTCTCATATTGCACAGTCTCCTCTCTGCTGCAACGGCCCGTTTTGTTTTTGCCCCCAGTCTCCTCTTGAATATAAAGTGTCTCCTTGCCATGCCAGCCGCTGCACAGTGGGAATTAAATTAAGGACTAAATCGTTGTCCTCCAATGTCGTTTGTTTGGTTTCGGCTGATACATTGTGCCGTGGTTTTTGCAGTTTTCGCTGAACTATTTTGAATTCGAAATTAGACCACCAAAATCTGTACATTGGAAAGTATAGATTTGATGCTTTTGTAGCCCTAAAAAAGATTTAGTTTGTGTCCTAATTTTGGTCATTAAAGTAGACCTATAATGATTTCAAACCAGTGTTTCTTAACCATAGGGCCTGGACTAGAGATGTCCGATAATATTGGACTGCCGATATTATCGGCCGATAAATGCTTTAAAATGTAATATCAGAAATTATCGGTATCGGTTTCAAAAAGTAAAATGTATGACTTTTTAAAATGCCGGTGTGTACACGGACGTAGGGAGAAGTACAGAGCGCCAATAAACCTTAAAGGCACTGCCTTTGCGTGCCGGCCCAATCACATAATATCTACGGCTTTTCACACACACAAGTGAATGCAAGGCATACCTGGTCAACAGCCATACAAGTCACACTGAGGGTGGCCGTATAAACAACTTTAACACTGTTACAAATATGCGCCACACTGTGAACCCACACCAAACAAGAATGACAACACATTTCAGGAGAACATCCGCACCGTGACACAACAGAACAAATACCCACAACCCCTTGCAGCACTAACTCTTCCGGGACGCTACAATATACACCCCCTGCTACCCTCTACCCCCCCACCTCAACCCCGCCCACTTCAACCTCCTCATGCTCTCTCAGGGAGAGCTTGTCAAAAATTCCAAGCTGCTGTTTTGAGGCATGTTAAAAAAAATTATGCACTTTGTGACTTCAATAATAAATTTGGCAGTGCCATGTTGGCATTTTTTTCCATAACTTGAGTTGATTTATTTTGGAAAACTTTGTTACATTGTTTAATGCATCCAGCGGGGCATCACAACAAAATTAGGCATAATAATGTGTTAATTCCACGACTGTATATATCGGTATCGGTTGATATCGGAATCGGTAATTAAGAGTTGGACAATATCGGAATATCGGCAAAAAAGCCATTATCGGACATCTCTAGCCTGGACCCATTGTTGGGCGGCCAAAAAATGTCTGCTTCAGTACTCAGTTGTAATACACTTTTCCACCACTTGTGGCAGTATTGAAACTATCAAACAAACAGAAGAAGACTGCAGCTAAAGCCAGCGCAAAAATTATTATAATTATAAAGTGGTGAAATTGTATTGTCATTTGCACTTTAACTTCATTGATAGTTTATATATCTGGTATATAAAAGTGTTATATTATTATTATTTATTAATTTAGCTGGAATGCATTTGTTTTAGCACTGCATTATTTTAGCACTGCATTATTGTATGTGAATTTATTTTTCGTAATTTTTTATGAGTCCCTTCTTTTGCAGTGCATATAATCAGCCTCACCTAAGCCTTGATAATAATCTTAACATATGCTTGTACATCATTTGACAAGGTTGTAAACTGTAAGTAGGTTAGATATAATTATTCAATACGATTAAAATATAGAGTAAAGATTACCAATTCAGTGTTAATATTTGTGTGAGCCTTGGGCCCCTCTGTAGTGGAAACATTGGGCCCTGGGGTCAAAAAAGTGAACAGTCCCTGCTCTAAACTACATTCAAAACACTTCCTTGTGGTCTAGAAGATAACATATATTAGATATGCTTTGATTTAGATTGTGCTTAAATTTTGCTCCACGGTCACTTTTATAACCCGTTTTTTGTATCTGTCTGCAAGTAGTTAGTCTGGGAGGCGTTCCTAGATTGCAAATGAAACCCCCCACCCTCTCCAAAAGCATGGTAATTTATCTGTTAGAAAAATGTACACTGTTTAAATACATATCTTGATGTTGTCACAGCTATTTTTTCCCCCCACACACGGTCGAATATAAACTTCATAAACAGTGTATAGATTCACCCGGTCACAACATTAGGTATAACTGCTTACTCGACGATCGATTCAGAGAGAGCATAAAAAAAGCTGCTTTTAGCATGCACATAACACATTTGTGTCGTTATGCACATGCCAAGATGATACAAAAGCAATACTTTATCCTACCTTTTTTGTTTCCTCACAGCCTGAAGCAAAGGGGGAGGAGCTCCTTCCCTTTGTCTAAGAGCTTGACTTAATGTCTAAATAAGTACATCCAGCTCACTCTCATGTCATAACGTAGCCAGACATTATAATATGGCCCCCCTAGTGGTTATGGCCCTAAACAACAGCATGGAGTGCTTATGCCATGAGTCAGCCTGGAGTGGTCATTGCAAATTTTAGAGCATCGCAGTTGAAAACGGTTACCACTGTTGTTTTTCCATTTTTCTACTTATTTGGCAACAGCATTATGCAAGTACCGTATTCTCACTTTTTAAAGTGACATGCTGAAATGACAACCAGTACTGCAGAACCTTTTGGCAAGGTTACTATTTGTATTCATAACTTTAAAAAAAACCTTTTGAGGAAATGAGGGATGCCTGAAAATTTTCCACTTTTATATGCCGAGCAGTTAATTATATTTTATGAACAAAAAAACAGCCCACGTTTCAACATTGATTTACAGGTGACAAAGTTATTATTATTCGTGCGACTTTCAGGGCATTGAATCGACCGCAAAAGTTTGTCTTAGAAGACGTTTTGCCTCTCTTCCAAGCAGGCTTAATCAGTTTATGCTCAAAACTAGATAGGACAGGCAAACACTGTTGTCTTACTCAACTGTATCTTAAGGACTGCTTTTTTGCATGCTAAAATAGATCAAACATTCTTGGTTGGGGGTAGCTGCTACTGTACATTAGAGGATACATACTTGGATGCTAATAGAATAGAGCTGTCCTATCTAGTCTTGAGCATGAACTGTTGCAGCCTGCTCGGATGAGAAACGTCCTTTAAAACGACCTATACAGTCCAGTTGCGACCAACTCAGTGCCCTCAGGATCAGTGTTGGGTTAGTTACTGAAAACCAGTAACTAGTTAGTTACTAGTTACTTTATTTCAAAAGTAACTCAGTTACTAACCCAGTTACTTACACCAAAAAGTAATGCGTTACTGTGAAAAGTAACTATTTAGGGTCCCATTAATGCCCTTAAGGCCTTCATTTCAGTACTGTTATTGCAGTGGAGAATAATACAATCTGTTGATCAAAACTTGACATGCATTTGCATCACTGAACTCTGCTAAGCAATGTGGTCTACATACAACACACAAAGTAAAAGATATGTTTCAAAGGGCCAATTTATTTTGGGCCGGAACAAATTGACAAAACTATTTTAATAGCTGCAACATAACATACATAAGTAACTAACAGCATAATAACAACATAGCTGTAAACCTGGCTTCACCCAAGGAAGGCACACATGACATGATTATATGTCATGTCACTATATACAGCACACATACTGCTATACACACGCCTAACCAGGCGTTTTTCTCTCTCAAGGAATTGTGAAATAAAATCATGTCTTCAGTGAAGCCCGGAACACTCTAGGCATTTCCCCAGTTTTAGTTTAGAGAAAAGGAAAGATTGGCCTGGCCCACTAGGATCCCTCTTTATGTTTGTGAACTTTATAGTCTATACATTTAGAGTGATGTGATAATCAAACACTCTAGAAGTCTAGAATGAAAGAGTATATAAGAGCATTGACAGAGTGTGTACCTTCAGTGCTGAATGATGAGCAGAGGCAGAGTTTGGAGTGTCTTCTTTAGCTTGCTTTCCATGTTTATGGAAAGCTTGCTACTTGAAACATGTTCTCTGTGACATTTGCTGTTTGATGCCCGATATCATGTTAATTAGCTGCCTGAAAGCGGGTGACTCCACTGTAGAAATAGCCTGCATGTCTTCTAGTACATACGCTGCAATGGCTCTATCAATGTTGTCCCTGGCGAGCAGTCCCTCCATTAAAATCCAGCCGGTGAAGTGGCATCAGAGTCTGTCTCTCTCTTTACCAGCTTCGTCGAAGCATGTTGCTCTTTTAGCTGTTTCAGCAGATTTGATTTGCAGTTTTGGGCAGTAGATGTGAAGTGAAGTGAATTATATTTATATGGCGCTTTTCTCTAGTGAGTCAAAGCCCTTTTACATAGTGAAACCCAATATCTAAGTTACATTTAAAGCAGTGTGGGTGGCACTGGGAGCAGGTGGGTAAAGTGTCTTGCCCAAGGACACAACGGCAGTGACTAGGATGGCGGAAGCGGGGAAACAACCTGGAACCCTCAAGTTGCTGGCACGGCCACTCTACCAACCGAGCTATACCGCCCCAGATGGGATCTTTGATCCAAGACACAACTTACATTTAACTAAAACGTTTTTTTCTTTGTGCTCGACAAAAGAAAAGTAGTGAGAATATCTCCATGTTAAGAAACTCTGCTTCGGCTCCGCCATGATGTCTTGTTAGTAAACACAGACACGACACGCCCCCACCCTCCCACCCCGCCCCACACACAGCGCGCCTCTTGTAACACAGGAAGAATCAGAAGGAGGACAGCACAGCTCTCCAATAAAACACACCCCGATCTTCTCACTTTCTAGCCGATACTATATAAAAAATAACGTAAAATAACGCAGTAACGCATAATGTAGTAACGGTAACTGAGTTACTGAATATAAAAAAATAACGCATTAGACTACTAGCTACCGCCGAAAATAACGGCGTTACAGTAACGCGTTACTTGTAACGCGTTAGTCCCAACACCGCTCAGAATACAATGACCTGGATGAATTAGTAAATCCACATATTTGTGCAATTTCTTGTAACATTCAACTCTGACACTTTTTTTGGTCATAACCTTTTTTTTTTCTTGTTACTGTTATTACTTCCTAATCCTCCTCCGTAATGTTCTGATACAAGCTGTGTTGATTTTTATTTTGGCGTGAAAATGGCCCTAATATAGTGGTGTCAAATGTACGGCCCGCGGACCGAATCAGGCGCGCGAACAGGTTTTATCCGGCCCGCGGAATTTGTTTGCTAAGTATAAAAATGAGCCGCAATTTTTTTAATGAAAGAAACTGCTGTTCTAAATGTGTCCACTAGATGTCGCAATAGCAATGTTTTGTATCTTTGTAGATGATGCTACATATGTAAAAAAAATAAACCACATGATGTTAGTACATCAGTCGAGGAAAATGAGCAAACTACATGAATAACATACTGTAATTTGATTTTGATACAAATGTATTATCTTGATAGATTGAAAATTAACACCAATGAGTTGACTGATGAACATTATCAGAAAATTTATTCAGAAAGTGTAAATAACGACAAATAAAGATAGAATACTATTAACCGCAACATGTAAATGTAAAAAACATTATGATTTGTACATTTTCAGAATGTGCTTGTTCTATTTTTAAACAAAGAAAACAATCTGAAATTGTCTTTATTTTTAAGTTATTGTGCCGTGATTTTACCAGTCCGGCCTACTTGGGAGTAGATTTTTCTCCATGTAGCCCCCGATCTAAAATGAGTTTGACACCCCTGCCCTAAATGAATCGTCATTCTGCCCACTCGTCCTTGCTTTTAAGATCTGCTTTTTACAATGTTTAGGTTTTTTTAGTTTAGTTTAGCCGTTTTAACAGCTGCAGGTAACAGGAGCATGCTCAGATGATTAGGGTAGTAGGTGTGTGTGCATGTGATTGGGTAACAGCCATAGGTGACACAGATAGACGGCTTCCCCCCTGAAGGATGACTCCTTCTTCCCCAAGCCTTCATCTTTGCCATTTCAAAGCAAATGTGCTGAATAATGCACCTGTCTTTAGGCAACAGCTATGCAGAGCAGCCTGCTTTTCCAAGGAAATTTGCTCCTGGTTCGTGTGAAGTCAAGCAGAGTGGCGGATGTTGTGGGGATGAAGCATATTATTTTCATAGCATTTATGCATAACAGAAACAAAGCAATTCAATAAAATCATGTACAGTAAGTGCTAGGGATATAACCACATCAAAATCTCCTAGTACGATATTATCACACTATTAAGGCCAAGGTACGATATTATTGTACAAAACCCAAAACCAGTGAAGTTGGCACGTGGTGTAAATCGTAAATAAAAATAGAATACAATGATTTGCAAATCCTTTTCAACTTATATTCAATTGAACAGACTGCAAAGATAAGATACTTAACGTTCGAACTGTTTGTTATTTTTTGCAAATATTATCTCATTTGGAATTTGATGCCTACAACGTGTTTCAAAAAAGCTGGCACAAGTGGCAAAAAAGACTGAGAAAGTTGAGGAATGCTCATCAAACACTTATTTGGAACATCCAACAGGTGAACAGGCTAATTTGGAACAGGTGGGTGCCATGATTGGATATTAGAGCAGCTTCCATGAAATGCTCTGTCATTCACAAAGAAGGATGGGGCGAAAAAATGCGTCAGCAAATTGTCGAACAGTTTAACAACAACATTTCTCAACGAGCTATTGCAAGGAATTTAGGGATTTCACCATCTACGGTCCGTAATATCATCGAAAGGTTCAGAGAATCTGGAGAAATCACTGCATGAAAGCGATGATATTACAGACCTTTGATCCGTCAGGCGGTACTGCGTCAAAAAGCGACATCAGTGTGTAAAGGATATCACCACATGGGCTCAGGAACACTTCAGAAACCCACTGTCAGTAACTTCAGTTGGTCGCTACATCTGTAAGTGCAAGTTAAAACTCTACTATGCAAAGCGAAAGCCATTTATCAACAACACCCAGAAACGGCGCTGGCCTCGCTGGGCCCGAGCTCATCTAAGATGAACTGATGCAAAGTGAAAGTGTTTTGTGGTCTGACGAGTCCACATTTAAAATTGTTTTTGGAAACTGTGGACGTCGTGTCCTCCGGAACAAAGAGGAAAGGAACCATTTGGATTGTTATAGGCGCAAAGTTCAAAAGCCATCCTCTGTGATGGCATGGGGGTGTATTAGTGTATTAGTTACCCAAGGCGTGGGTAACTTACACATCTGTGAAAGCGCCATTAATGCTGAAAGGTACATACAGGTTTTGGAGCAACATATGTTGCCATCCAAGCAACAATATCATGGACGCCCCTGCTTATTTCAGATAGACAATACCAAGCCATGTGTTACAACAGCATGGCTTCATAGTAAAAGAGTGCGGGTACTAGACAGGCCTGCCTGTTGTCCAGACCTTTCTCCCATTGAAAATGTGTGGCGCAATTTGAAGCCTAAAATACCGAACAGGTAGCTCGCACGAGAAAAGCCGCTCTAAACGTTTGTCGTTTACACTTGAGAGAATTCACTTGTACGGCATGTCCTTCGAGCTGCTTCAAGCACGCCATCGGCAACTTTTACATATTTTCATGGATAAATGTCCACTGTTTAGATATTGTTAACGCCCTTGGCTGGCACAAAAGCTCAGCTCCATGTTCAGAATTAGAAATACTTTATTAATTCCCGAGGGGACAAACATTACAGGGAGACAGAACAGGATCGCTGACGGGTATGCCAACTTCCGGCGCTCCTTACAAAAAAAGGTGAGAAATAGGTCAATGGTGGGGGGGGTTTTGCAAAAAAACATTCTCATAGTCATAGCACACATAAGCATGTGTGTAAGAGCGCTACATCAAACATCAAAGAACACAAAGGACATTAAAGACATTAAAAGAGCAGAGCTGATGCAACCAGCCACTTTTACAGAGACAGCTTCTTTCCCAGAGCTGTCACCATCTTGAACTCTAACTTATAATAATAATTCACAATATCCTACCCTAATACCCTACTGTGCAATATTACCCTTCGAGTGCAATACGTCCGACACTAATTGTTATTTATTACTCCGGTACTCTTGTCTTGTTCTGTATATTGTACAGTATTTTGTATTTCAATCGTGTTTTGTATATTGTACAGGATTGCTTATTATGTTTATTAGATAGTAGTCTTTTTATTTCAATTGTTAGTTTTTTCTTTATTACCTCTTGTGTAATTTATTTTTACCCCATATTTGTTCCCACTACCGCACCTTAAGTTGGAGTCCTTAATCTCGTTATATGCAAATATAATGACAATAAAGTCCATTCTATTCTATTCTATAAAAGTAAAACAACAAAAAAACATGTACACTGTGGTGGCCTCTGCGGTGTTCCACGCCATCGTCTGCTGGGGTGGGGTGAGCATGGCCAGAGACAGGAGCAGACCCAACAAAGCAACCAAGCACCCTCAGCCGCCCACCAACTCTTGGCCAGAGTCCAGTCCGCATGGATGAGCGAGGATACGTCCAAGAAGACTGAGGTGTCCGATACCTGCTCATTCAGCCAAGACACTGTGAAGCTTGTCCACACATTCACACACTGATGGCGGGAGCTGCCATGCAAGGCCCTAACCACGACCCATCAGGAGCAAGGGTGAAGTGTCTTGTTCAAAGACACAACGGACATGACTAGGTTGGTAGAAGGTGGGGATCGAACCAGGAACCCTCAGGTTGCTAGCACGGCCACTCTCCCAACTGCACCACGCCGTCCCCAATGCTCATGTTTTTCCAATCCAAAGAATATCATCCACTTCTTTTTCTCAGCACCGTCTTTTACTTCTGTCCATCTCTAGCTATAAGTTAACGCGAGCGAGTAAGACCGGATGTTTTGGGATGGATTTTACGGGGTTCATTATGACAATCGCCATGCCAACTAGCGGCGGGGAGTCTCATAACTCAAATTTATGCTCGTACAACTTGAAGCTTAACAAAAAGCAGAAAGACAGCTCATATTTTAGAAGTTGGGGTACTCAGAAGTTGAGGTACCACTGTATTTCTGTTGACTTTTACACTGCCTACTGGAAATGCAGTATTAATGTCACAATGGCACACAATGAGGAAACAAATCCACACAGCATTCAATGACTTTGGGATGGATGGATTATATCATCGGTCTCCAAACTTCCGCACGTTTTTTTATTTTTTATTTGTCCGACCGCTTCTATGTTAGCTACGTCTCTTTGTTTATAATATCAATTTTCTGCTGGATCTACTCTCTATTTTATGCTGCCCTTTTTTTGTGCTGCAGCTGTTACATATACTGTAATACTGTACATCAGGGGTGTCCAACTCATTTTAGCCCAGGGGCCGCATGGAGGGAAATCTGTGCACACGCGTGCCGGGACTTTTAAAATCATGGCATTAAAACTAAAAAAATAAAGACAACTTCAGATTGTTTTCTTTGTCTTACTTTGGCCAAAAATAGAACAAACACATTCTGAAAATATTACAATAAAAGTATTGGAAAAAAATACCAGGAAGCGGTAAGGTTTAGATCAGGGGTTCCCAAATTACAGTACGAGTACGGCCCCCCAGCGTCCAAAATCCGGCCCACGGTAAGTCTTAAGTTGTTTTTTTTAATTTGTCCTTTCTAATCTATTTTCTACCGCTTGTTACTCTCGGGGTCTCCTAGCCACTCAGGCAAATCATATTGTCTAAAAATGCAAGTGCGCACTCTTTTAGTCAATTAGTGCGCGGGGAATATATATATATATATATATATATATATATATATATATATATATATACTGTATATATACATATACGTACATACATACATACACACACACATATATATGTATATATATATATATATATATATATATATATATATATATATATATATATATATATTTATATATATTAGAGATGTCCGATAATGGCTTTTTTGCCGATATTCCGATATTGTCCAACTCTTAATTACTGATTCCGATATCAACCGATACCGATATATACAGTCGTGGAATTATCCCTAATTTTGTTGTGATGCTCCGCTGGATGCATTAAACAATGTAACAAGGTTTTCCAAAATAAATCAACTCAAGTTATGGAAAAAAAATGCCAACATGGCACTGCCATATTTATTATTGAAGTCACAAAGTGCATTATTTTTTTTAACATGCCTCAAAACAGCACCTTGGAATTTGGGACATGCAGGAGGAGGTTGAGGTGGGCGGGGTTGAGGTGGGTGGGGGGGGGGGGTGTATATTGTAGCGTCCCGGAAGAGTTAGTGCTGCAAGGGGTTCTGGGTATTTGTTCTGTTGTGTTTATGTTGTGTTACGGTGCGGATGTTCTCCCGAAATGTGTTTGCCATTCTTGTTTGGTGTGTGTTCACAGTGTGGCGCATATTTGTAACAGTGTTAAAGTTGTTTATACGGCCACCCTCAGTGTGACCTGTATGGCTGTTGACCAAGTATGGCTTGCATTCACTTGTGTGTGTGAAAAGCCGTAGGTATTATGTGACTGGGCCGGCACGCAAAGGAAGTGCCTTTAAGGTTTATTGGCGTTCTGTACTTCTCCCTACGTCCGTGTACACAGCGGCGTTTCAAAAAGTCATAACTTTTAGTTTTTGAAACCGATACTGATTATTTTGAAACCGATACCGATAATTTCCGATATTACATTTTAAAACATTTATCGGCCGATAATATCGGTATTCCGATATTATCGGACATCTCTATTTTATATATATATATATATATATATATATATATATATATATATATACAGGTAAAAGCCAGTAAATTAGAATATTTTGAAAAACTTGATTTATTTCAGTAATTGCATTCAAAAGGTGTAACTCGTACATTATATGTATTCATTGCACACAGACTGATGCATTCAAATGTTTATTTCATTTAATTTTGATGATTTGAAGTGGCAACAAATGAAAATCCAAAATTCCGTGTGTCACAAAATTAGAATATTGTGTAAGGCTAATACAAAAAAGGGATTTTTAGAAATGTTGGCCAACTGAAAAGTATGAAAATGAAAAATATGAGCATGTACAATACTCAATACTTGGTTGGAGCTCCTTTTGCCTCAATTACTGCGTTAATGCGGCGTGGCCTGGAGTCGATGAGTTTCTGGCACTGCTCAGGTGTTATGGGAGCCCAGGTTGCTCTGATAGTGGCCTTCAACTCTTCTGCGTTTTTGGGTCTGGCATTCTGCATCTTCCTTTTCACAATACCCCACAGATTTTCTATGGGGCTAAGGTCAGGGGAGTTGGCGGGCCAATTTAGAACAGAAATACCATGGTCCGTAAACCAGGCACGGGTAGATTTTGCGCTGTGTGCAGGCGCCAAGTCCTGTTGGAACTTGAAATCTCCATCTCCATAGAGCAGGTCAGCAGCAGGAAGCATGAAGTGCTCTAAAACTTGCTGGTAGACGGCTGCGTTGACCCTGGATCTCAGGAAACAGAGTGGACCGACACCAGCAGATGACATGGCACCCCAAACCATCACCCAACCATGCAAATTTTGCATTTCCTTTGGAAATCGAGGTCCCAGAGTCTGGAGGAAGACAGGAGAGGCACAGGATCCACGTTGCCTGAAGTCTAGTGTAAAGTTTCCACCATCAGTGATGGTTTGGGGTGCCATGTCATCTGCTGGTGTCGGTCCACTCTGTTTCCTGAGATCCAGGGTCAACGCAGCCGTCTACCAGCAAGTTTTAGAGCACTTCATGCTTCCTGCTGCTGACCTGCTCTATGGAGATGGAGATTTCAAGTTCCAACAGGACTTGGCGCCTGCACACAGCGCAAAATCTACCCGTGCCTGGTTTAAGTTACACCTTTTGAATGCAATTACTGAAATAAATCAAGTTTTTCAAAATATTCTAATTTACTGGCTTTTACCTGTATGTGTATGTATATATATATATATATATATATATATATATATATATATATATATATATATATATATATATATATATATATATATATATATATACACACACACACACACAGCCCGGCCCCCTGCCAATTTTTTTTTACCCAATGCGGCCCCCGAGTCAAAAAGTTTGGGGACCCCTGGATTATATGGTTGTCTTTCCTGGCACTCTCTGCTTTAACAGACGTTTTTCAACCTCGTGAACATAAGTCAGTCAAATAAATAAATCCCAGTTGTGAGCTTTCTGGGACAAGGGCCAATGAGGGATTGTGACCATGTGTCATGTGGGATGAAAAAGCAACTGACGCCTTGTTTGAGGAAGGATGTCTTATTACGTTCAATCTTTGGTTGCTTCATTTTTTCAATATTTTCTACTTGACTTTTTAGGGGTTCACTCCCTCTCTTGCTGTATCTCTCCATCTCTCAGTCACGTACTTATGCCTTGGCTGTAGGCTCAGCAATGTGGTGTGAAGACCTGATGAGGTTTGGCTCCCCGTGGTTTCCGACACTGGTGCCTGCAACTCCATTGGTTTAATAGGGTCTCACCACAGTTATGGTGATCTGGTTTTGTGTCAAGCTCAAGGCGGTCGGTGTTGAGGTTGCTGCAAATGAAGTGACTTAAGTGAATAGAGGGAATCTTAGATCAGGAGTTTTTGTCAGTTAATGTGTGTGTGTGTGTGTGTTTTGAAAGGGGCTTTTTGTTCCAACGTGACTCACCATTCTCATGGTTGGTGCCCGAAGGAGTGCCGAGAGAGATGTTGATGTGGTTAAGCCATTATAATGTAGGAGGCAGCATGTTGGTTGCCAGGTTGAGCTTCAGGCCTTTTTTCTGTAGTAGGAGTATCTTTGGCTTATCACGTTACTTTCTAGCTATCTTTTCTACAAGGGATGCATCTTGGCATAACCCAGAAGCTTGTCAGAAGGACAATAGTGGCTATAGTCTAGTGAAGGCAAAGGGAATGGAGGCTCCAAGTCCAACGCTGGGTACACTACTTGAAAGGGGTCATGTTGTGATTTTTTTCTACATTTAAAACACTTCTATGCGGCCTACATAATAATAATAATAATAATAATAATAGATTTTATTTGTAAAAAGCACTTTACATTGAGTAAACAACCTCAAAGTGCTACAATGTATTCAAAAAAATAAAAAGATAATAAAAATATAAACTAGAACAGCCTAATAGCTAGAACTAGTATGCATATATCTAAAAAAAAAAAGGCTTTTTAAAAAAGAAGGTTTTTTAAGCCTTTTTTAAAAGCATCCACAGTCTGTGGTGCCCTCAGGTGGTCAGGGAGAGCTTTCCGCAGACTGGGAGCGGCGGAGCAGAAAGCCCGGTCTCCCATTGTTCGTAGCTTTGTCCTCGGAGGTTGGAGGAGGTTAGCCTGTCCGGAGCGGAGGTGTCGTGTGGAGGATTTGGGGGTGAGTAGTTCTTTGAGGTAGAGGGGGGCATTTCCATGGAGGCACTGGTGGGTTAGTAGGGAGACTTTGTATTCAATCCTGAGTGGAACAGGAAGCCAGTGAAGGGATTTGAGAATTGTTGAGAACCACCATTACATAACATGTAATGGTGGTTATTTGGTCAGTTGTACAGACCATCTTCAAGACGCTTTCTGACTCTCTCTTCAGAATGCAGCGTTTTATTTATGTACCAAAGTCCCCTTTGACTGGCTCTCCAACCCGCCAGCCATGTTGTAGTTTTTATGTGCTTCCATATCGAGGCTACTAACAGTTATAAGTTACAACTATGTGATACTTATAGGGTTTTACGGTATACCGGTATTAGTATAGTACCGCGATACTAATGAATCATATTCGGTACTATACCGCCTCTGAAAAATACCGGTCTGCCAGTATCTAGTCGATACTACTATGATTACGTCGATATTTTTTGGCATCACATCTTCTTTCATTTAAAAAAAAATTATATTATGTTAATAAACTCAAGAAATATGTCTTTGGACACATGAGGACTTTGAATATGACCAATGTATGATCCTGTAAGGACTTGGTATCAGATTGATACCCAAATTTGTGGTATCATCCAAAACATATGTAAAGCATCCAAACAACAGAAGAATAAAAGATTATTACATTTTAACACAAGTGTAGATAGAACATGTTAAAAGAGAAAGTAGGCAGATATTAACAGTAAATGAACAAGTAGATTAATAATTCATTTTCTACCACTTGTCCTTAATAATGTTGACAAAATAATAGAATGGAAAATGACACAATATGTTACTGCATACGTCAGCAGACTAAATTAGGAGCCTTTGTTTGCTTACTTACTAATAAAAGACAAGTTGTCTTGTATGTTCAGTATTTTATTTAAGGACCAACTGGCAATAAGAAACATGTGTTTAATGTACACTCGGATTTTTTTTTGTTAAAATAAAGCCAATAATGCCATTTTTGTGGTCCCCTTTATTTAAAAAAAGTAGTGACATAATTTTGGTACCGGTACCAAAATATTGGTATCGGGACAAAACTAAATACTTATTATTAGAAAATGGCACTGGCGGAGGATTTTTGCATGCATGTACTGCACGTACGAGCCATTCTGCCCCACAACAAGAGAACAGAAGAAAATATTTCACTACAACTTTCGACTACAACTGAATAAAAACGGTGGACTCGCGCAAAACTCTTTCGGTAAACCCTTACCATATATGGAGATATCGGCTGACTTAACTAAGGCAAAACACGTCTCTAAAGTCTCATACTCCAAACGGCTTGATTGTAACAAGTTTGGGAGAAGGCAAGATTCTTTTATAAATATTCTTGCGATGCCTCCATGGTTTGATTTGACATTTTCAGGATTCACAGGAACCCCAAATACACAAAAACAGGTATCAATAGGAAAGAAAAGTTGGTATTGCGTAATAGGGCTCCTTTAAAGGTGCTGCCTAGAAGGTGTTGGAATGAGCTGAAAGCACTATTGCACCTGCACCCTCCCTGGTCTGCCCATGTCAGCTAAGCCTCTCTTATAACAAAAGGATGACACCATTAGTATGTCCGCGCTCTGAAAAGTCAAAGCATTTAAAAGGCATTTTGATATATATTTTTTATTTTGTAAAAAAAAAAAAAAAAGCCGCATTTTGGACACCCCTTTGTTGCGGTGTCTTGAAAAGCGTATGACAGCGATCTTCCACTAAATTGTTTTGGGGCCACATTTCCAGAAAGCTAAAGGCTAAAGGCTGGACGTCTCCCTTTGCTATTAGTCTTACTTTGTATGTTCCAGGGAACCAGTAGACATTTGATTTATTTTGTAGGAGTTACGGGAGCGCCCTGTTGTTTTTAAGGCCCATCTGCAAAAATGATAGTAAAAGATCATCTCTATGACAGCGCTCTGTTTTTAACAATGTTTTTTAGGGATCTGCTGCAAAAATGTGAGTCTCTCACAAGTTTTTTATCTGAACTCATGGGCTACCAGTTGATCTGTCAAAATGAAGGGAAAGATAGGCCCTAGAAAAGAACCTTCAGGAACACCACTAGTATAACTAAAGATGTTACACAAATGACTGCTGACTGCATCTGAAGTAAACAAGCTACAGCAACACTTTACTTGCATTTGGAGATGTCCGATAATATCGGGTTGTTGATATCATCGGCCGATAAATGCTTTAAAATGTAATATCGGAAATTATCGGTATCGGTTTCAAAAAGTAAAATGTATGACTTTTTAAAACGCCGCTGTGTACACGGACGTAGGGAGTAAGTACAGAGCGCCAATAAACCTTAAAGGCACTGCCTTTGCGTGCCGGCCCAATCATAAAATACCTACGGCTTTTCACACACACAAGTGAATGCCTGCATACTTGGTCAACAGCCATACAGGTCACACTGAGGGTGGCCGTATAACAACTTTAACAATGTTACAAATATGCGCCACAATGTGAACCCACACCAAACAAGAATGACAAACACATTTCGGGAGAACACCCGCACCGTAACACAACATAAACACAACAGAACAAATACCCAGAAGGCCTTGCAGCACTTACTCTTCCGGGACGCTACAATATACACTCCCTGCTAGCCCCTACCCCCCCAACCCCGCCCGCCTCAACCTCCTCATGCTCTCTCAGGGAGAGCATGTCCCAAATTCCAAGCTGCTGTTTTGAGGCATGTTAAAAAAAAAAAAGCACTTTGTGACTTCGATAATAAATATGGCAGTGCCATGTTGGCATTTTTTTCCATAACTTGAGTGGATTTATTTTGGAAAACCTTGTTACATTGTTTAATGCATCCAGCGGGGCATCACAACAAAATTAGGCATAATAATGTGTTAGTTCCACCACTGTATATATCGGTATCGGTTGATATCGGAATCTGTAATTAAGAGTTGGACGATATCGGAATATCGGATATCTCTACTTGCATTAATCACATTACGAAAAAAAAATTCCACTGCTAAAGATGAGAGGACTTAAAGGGGTGCCTTTAGGCCTCAATTATTAAAATTACAAGTTTGGCCCTAAGTCTTCTATGTTTGCTAGCAAGGTTAAAATGTCAGTGCAAGGATCTGCCAGTGTGTTTACAGTGGTCCAAGTTCCTGTATACAACAGGAGCACTGTAGTGTTTTAGGACATTGCTGTGAAACTGTTTGTTTCCCAAGTTTTGAATTTAACTCGGGGGCTTATATGGTCGGGCCAGATTTGGCTCCTGGTCCATGACTGAGCATTTCATGGAAGCTGGTTTTATACCCAATCATGGCACCCACCTGCTCCCAATTAGCCAGTCCACCTGTGGGATGTTCCAAATAAGTGTTTGATGAGCATTCCTCAACTTTCTCAGTCTTGTTTGCCACCTGTGCCATCTTTTTTGAAACATGTTGCAGGCATCAAATTTCAAATGAGCTAATATTTGCAAAAAAGAAAGTTTAACAGTTGGAACATTAAGTATCTTGTCTTTGCTGTCTATTCAATTGAATATAAGTTGAAACGGATTGGCAAATCATTGTATTCTGTTTTTATTTACGATTTACACAACGTGCCAACTTCACTGGTTTTGCGTTTTGTAGAAAAGGCTCGCAACTGTTATTACATGAGGCCCCTGGTCAGGCACTGTTTAAGCAACGGTATCGTTAAAAAAGAACCAATTTGACACCGGTATATAATGATATGCAGTGTTGGGACTAATGCGTTACAATCGGCGGTAAATAGTAATCTAACGCGTTATTTTTTATATTCAGTAACTCAGTTACCGTTGCTACATGATGCATTACTGCGTTATTTTACATTATTTTTTATGTAGTATCGGCTAGAAACTGAGAGGATCTGAGTGTGTTTTATTGGAGAGTTGCAGAAAAGGCGACGGAGAAGAGGCGCGTTGCTCTGTGTGCGTGTGGGTGGGGGGGTGTTTGTGTTTACTAACAAGACATGGCAGAGCCGAAGCCGAGTTTCTTAACATGGAGATATTCCCACTACTTTTCTTTTGTCGACCACAAAGAAAAGAACATTTTAGTTAAATGTAAGTTGTGTCTTGGATCAAAGATCCTATCTTAGCAATTCAAATCTGCTGAAACAGCTACAAAAGCAACATGCTTCGACGAAGCTAGTAAAGAGAGACACACTTCACCTCCTAAGCAACAGCGGCTGGATTTTAACGAGGCACTGCGCACCGAAGGTACACACACTCTGTCAATTCTCTTATATACTCTTTCATTCTAGACTTCTAGAGTGTTTGATTATTACATCACTCTAAATGTATAGACTATAAAGTTCACAAACATAAAGAGGGATGCTAGTGGGCCAGGCCAATCTTTCCTTATCTGTAAACTAAAACTGGGGAAATGTGTAGAGTGTTCTGGGCTTCAAACATGATTTTATTTCAGAAAAAAACGCCTGGTTAGGCTTTGTGTATGTAGTGTGTGCCTTCCTTGGTTTACAGCTATGGACATCATATTATGCTGTTTGTTACATATGTATGTTGTGTTGCAGCTATTTAAAATAGTTTTGTCAATTTGTTCTGGCCTGAAACAAATTGGCCCTTTGAAACATATCATTGTCTTTGTGTGTTGTATGTAGACCACATTGCTTAGCAGAGTTCAGTGATGCAAATGCATGTCAAGTTGATCAACACATTGTATTATTCTCTACTGCAGTAACAGTACTGAAATGAAAGCTAAAAGGGCATTAAAGGGGGCCTTAAACAAAATAAAAAATATATATAAGTAACTAAATAGTTACTTTTCACAGTAACGCATTACTTTTTGGTGTAAGTAACTGAGTTAGTAACTGAGTTACTTTTGAAATAAAGTAACTGTTAACTGTAACTAGTTACTGGTTTTCAGGAACTAACCCAACACTGATGATATGTAAACAATACTCAAACCTTGTGCAGAACCTTGAAAATGAATACTACTACATTATCACCCTTATGTTGATTTATTTAAAAAAAAAAAAAATTTTGAATAGCTGTATGAAAAATTTCCATGACAAATGAGTATGAAAATAGGCATTGTTCTATACTTCTATCATGTTGCCGTGTTTCTCTTTGCCCAACCCTGCTCGCAGACCAACATCTGCCAAGATCGTAACACCCTCGCCAAGTGTTGAAACTCCTGCATAGTGCAAAACTCTGGGACATACCCACTAAACTAATACTCCTCCGTGAAAATGCCATCAATGAAAGCCCTGCCACCTGTTGCGCGCAGAGGCAAACACCCGCACTTTTGTTGGCCAGCCCTCGCTGTCACCCAGGTGTGAAAGAAACCTCCACTTGAAACCACCTCTCTGCAGCGCTCTGACAAGTGCCCCCTCCGCCCCTCCACTCTTGCACCGTTTGCCATGGATGTTTCAAAACCATCTGACCTGGCGGAGCTAACGGGTGGCTATTTTTGGGAGAAGGATGGCAAAACCGTCTGCTCCACGCGATGACTGTTGGGCGGGGGGGAGTGCTCGTGTTTGAGATGATCATCAGGGGATTAGTGGACGTTTTCTTGTAAGTGTAAGGGGTCAAGTGTCGCCGCGGGCCACTGGGATCGATGCTGAAACCGGAGACTTCCTACTCTTGCAAAACCCAAACCAGACTTGTTGTGTGTCAGCGTTTTTTTTACGAAGCACGTTGTTTGTTTTTATTAACGCAGAAACACCGCAGGAGTGGCTCTTTATAGCTGCAAACATAGAGGAACATCTAAAGTCGAACACAATCCAATCCAGATGGTCGGATTTAGAAACACGCTTTTTATTATCCCCGACTGCTTAAAAAAAGCTCTGTGTTGAAGCTTCATACATAATAAAACTTAATTTGCGACAGATTCTGTGACAAATGTGCAGTGGAGGATTGCTATGTGGGCCTGGGAGGTGAGTCGCTTCACATGGACACTAAATAACTGACTATATGGTCAAATTATAAAAACTTTCCATGATAAAACATGTTTTAACTATACATGCAATGTTTTAATATTCTTAATTATCATAAAAAGTTATTTTTATATACTTTATATTAGAGCTGCATAATTAATCGACATCAAGGTTTTAATTACCGTATTTTCCGCACTATAAGGCGCACCCAAAAACCACAAATTTTCTCAAAAGCTGACAGTGCGCCTTATAACCCGGTGCGCTTTATATATGGATAAATATTAAGATTCATTTTCATAAAGTTTCGGTCTCGCAACTTCGGTAAACAGCCGCCATCTTTTTTCCCCGTAGAAGAAGCGCGCGGTGCTTGCTGGGATATGTGACGTTTCATTTCCATTTGTGTGTTTATGTAAAGACCCCAAAATGGCTCCTATTAAGTGTGTTGTCTGTCTAATTATAAATAATGCAGACGAGGCGTGTTAACTGAGTTCTCAACGTTTACTCACAGCGTGCTCATAACCACATTCTAACTCCCAGCATACAACAACGCTTCTCAGGGCTACCGCGCATGCTCGTCACTATCGTTGCATGCTGGGTAGTGTAGTTGTTATATTTGCTAGCTCATAACATCACATTAAGAGACACGCTTACGCGCTTAATTCAATACTCGCCGTCATTCCGGGTGGATTGACAAAAGACCTCCAGCCGCTAGATATTGGTGTCAACAGGGCATTCGAAGCTAGACTGCTAACTGCGTGGGAACAGTGGATGACAGAAGGCGAACACACGTGACGTTCACCAAGACAGGGAGACAGCGCCAGACGACATTTTGGATCCCACATTTGCCCAACTTTTCAATTCGGACAACGAAGGAGAATAATTCGAGGGATTTATGAATGAAGAATAACTTCAGAAAGTGAGCGTTATGTTATTTTGTGTGTTGTGACATTAACGTTCGAGCAACATTATGTTGCTATTGCTCTGCACTATTTTGAATTTTACTATGTTTGTGATTGCACATTTGCGTACATTTTGGGAGTGAACAGAGTTGTTAGAACGCTGGTTTTTAATATATTATTAAAGTTTGACTGACCTATCTGACTGTTTTTTTTTACATTCCTTTAGCGCAGTTAGATGCGGCTTACAACACCGGGCGGCTTATAGGTGGACAAAGTTTTGAAATATGCCGTTCATTGAAGGCGCGGCTTATAACCCAGGGCGCCTTATGGTGCGGAAAATACGGTAGTGCAATTACGTAACCGCAAGAGGTGGAGGTTTTTATTTTTTTCTCCGTCGTTACCAGCATTTGATGTGACATATTCGCCATATTCGTCTCTCGCTTCACACAGGAAGAAAGTCGTCTTACTTTGTGCATCGCTCCCAGCACAGTGTTTATTTAACAGTAGAATTAACTGAACGCAGTGAGCCCTCTTTTCAGTCATCCACAGTCTTTATCTCGGTAGGCGGAGAGCGAGGCGCCAGCTTTGCACATACAGACAGCCTCCATACTCGCTACTCGCCGCAAAGTAACAGAAATTAGGAAGGAAACAAATAAGATTACAAAGCCAAATGTCTCGTTGTGGTAATATTTCAGCTTCAAGTTGAATAGGCAATATGAGCCCATCAACACCAACGACCAAGCAAGAATGCCGTGATGACGTGATGGCAATAAAAAGAACGTCTGACCTCGTTTTTCCAACCCGGGAAAAAAAAAACCTCTAAGATGTTAAATTTTTGCTTACAGAAATTAGTCCATGTTATATGTGTTTGTTTGTTTATTTATTTAGGACAAAAAAGTTATGTACAAACCCCATTTCCATATGAGTTGGGAAATTGTGTTAGATGTAAATATAAACGGAATACAATGATTTGCAAATCCTTTTCAACTCATATTCAATTGAATGCACTACAAAGACAAGATATTTGATGTTCAAACTCATAAACTTTCCTTTTTTTTTTGCAAATAATAATTAACTTAGAATTTCATGGCTGCAACACGTGCCAAAGTAGTTGGGAAAGGGCATGTTCACCACTGTGTTACATGGCCTTTCCTTTTAACAACACTCAGTAAACGTTTGGGAACTGAGGAGACACATTTTTTAAGCTTCTCAGGTGGAATTCTTTCCCATTCTTGCTTGATGTACAGCTTAAGTTGTTCAACAGTCCGGGGGTCTCCGTTGTGGTATTTTAGGCTTCATAATGTGCCACACATTTTTAATGGGAGACAGGTCTGGACTACAGGCAGGCCAGTCTAGGACCCGCGCTCTTTTACTATGAAGCCACGTTGATGTAACACGTGGCTTGGCATTGTCTTGCTGAAATAAGCAGGGGCGTCCATGGCAACGTTGCTTGGATGGCAACATATGTTGCTCCAAAACCTGTATGTACCTTTCAGCATTAATGGTGCCTTCACAGATGTGTAAGTTTCCCATGTCTTGGGCACTAATACACCCCCATACCATCACAGATGCTGGCTTTTCAACTTTGCGCCTATAACAATCCGGATGGTTCTTTTCCTCTTTGGTCCGGAGGACACGACGTCCACAGTTTCCAAAAACAATTTGAAATGTGGACTCGTCAGACCACAGAACACTTTTTCACTTTGTACCAGTCCATCTTAGATGAGCTCAGGCCCAGCGAAGTCGACGGCATTTCTGGGTGTTGTTGATAAACGGTTTTGCCTTGCATAGGAGAGTTTTAACTTGCACTTACAGATGTAGCGACCAACTGTAGTTACTGACAGTGGGTTTCTGAAGTGTTCCTGAGCCCATGTGGTGATATCCTTTACACACTGATGTCGCTTGTTGATGCAGTACAGCCTGAGGGATCGAAGGTCACGGGCTTAGCTGCTTACGTGCAGTGATTTCTCCAGATTCTCTGAACCCTTTGATGATATTACGGACCGTAGATGATGAAATACCTAAATTCCGTGCAATAGTTGGTTGAGAAAGGTTTTTCTTAAACTGTTCAACAATTTGCTCACGCATTTGTTGACAAAGTGGTGACCCTCGCCCCATCCTTGTTTGTGAATGACTGAGCATTTCATGGAATCTACTTTTATACCCAATCATGGCACCCACCTGTTCCCAATTAGCCTGCACACCTGTGGGATGTTCCAAATAAGTGTTTGATGAGCATTCCTCAACTTTATCGGTATTTATTGCCACCTTTCCCAACTTCTTTGTCACGTGTTGCTGGCATCAAATTCTAAAGTTAATGATTATTTGCAAAAAAAAAAAGTTTATGAAATATGTTGTCTTTGTAGCATATTCAATTGAATATGGGTTGAAAAGGATTTGCAAATCATTGTATTCCGTTTATATTTACATCTAACACAATTTCCCAACTCAAATGGAAACAGGGTTTGTACCTTACAATTGCAGTACAATGGTAAACAATTCTACAGTGATGATAAATAAAAGTTGATATCCTTTTAAATGTTTACATGCATTGTTATTATATATTATGATTACATTACATTATAAACACTGCATAGTTGTTATTATTTCTTCAGTTAAAGAGCATGATGTGTTCAAAAGCTTTGAGTGCATCCCTATGTCAGGCATTGCGCTTTTTATCATTCTTAATCGTCAAGAGCAGTGAAACACCATACAAATAAAAATAAAATAAATAAAAAATATAAAAGTAAAACTACTCACAGTATAATGGAGAAAGTGATATTTTTAATAGCTTTCAAAGTGGTATTATCTATAAAGACTAGCCATGTAGAGATGGTGTTTTTCTTTTATTATTTATCTCTGCAAAGTGACATTGTATATGCACAATATTATGTATTACTTATTTTTAGTTTTGCATTGCGTTTGACTTTTGTCGCTTTATGCAAAAATGGCACCGCTGAAGTGGCAGCAGGTTGCAGCAACTTTGTTCTCTTGTATGTTCTTTAATGTTACCCTCTTGTTTCCATGTGTTTTTACTTTTTGGTTTGAAACCCTTTAGTGCTACTTTTAATAGTTTTTTGTGGAGTTTTTGAATCTGCACTGCAACCACATAATTTGCCTATTGTGGGATAAATAAGTCTATCCTGTTTTGAGCAGATACAGATCAGTGGTGGGCCGTGCGTTTCCCACCTAGGCCTTCAGTGATGTCCGACTTCAAAGATTACCTCTCAAAATACCATCATTTATGTCCCCACATGACCATTGCTGGAGAAATACTATACAGAAACACATTCACGCACTACGGTTCATTGAATCATCAACAGTGTATAAAACGGGTTATTTTCTGGTGCATGCATCAAGGGTTGGAATTGGGGGTTAAATCACCAAAAATGATTCCCGGGCGCGGCCACCGCTGCTGCCCACTGCTCCCCTCACCTCCCAGGGGGTGATCAAGGGTTATGGGTCAAATGCAGAGAATAAATTTGCCACACCTAGTGTGTGTTTGACAATCATTGGTACTTTAACTTTAACTTTAACTTATTTAAAAATCAATAAATTCCCGCATCAGCAATTAAAACATATCTTATGTGGTACTGTCAAAATAAAAACTGCAAAAAAACATATTAAACGTGAAAAAATAAAGAAATTCAATATTTGAACCCACAATTTGTAGCACCCATTCGACGGCGTATAGCCCCTCGAGTGAAATGGCGGGCAATTCCCCATTTCATCGCCGACATCGTCTCACAAGATGTAGTTTCTCTTTAAACATCCTTCTTGAAAATGGCCTTGCAAATGTACATCTGCCACCGAATCAACGTTTTGTTCTCCTTCATCAGGCTACCTAGATGGGCTACGGTCAACAACTTGTGATCTGATTGGCTATCGCAACTGTCCATCAACTCTCTGTGTTCTCAAATCCATCCGCTTTTTTGATTGATTGATTGATTGAAACTTTTATTAGTAGATTGCCCAATTCAGTACATATTCCGTACAATTGACCACTAAATGGTAACACCCGAATAAGTTTTTCAACTTGTTTGTCCACGTTAATCAATTCATGGTACAAATATATACTATCATCATAATACAGTCATCACACAAGTTAATCATCAGAGTATATACATTGAATTATGTCCCAGTGAGTATCCAATTGCAGGACGTGTAAATGTCACGTTCTACCTTACGCCAGCGAGAAGGCCTTACTGACAACAACTCGTGATCTGATTGGCTATTGCATCTGTCTATCAACTGTATGTCCCCGTTCACTTACAGTGCACGGACGCCCACATTGTTGATTCTGAAGGCTTTGGGTAGATTTGGTACAGCATGGCAACATAAGCTAGCTGGATTCTGATTGGATAAAAACTCTAACCTAAAAACAACAACACTGTAAGGAGCATAATATGACATGAAGAGAAAATGAATACTTTTGGATAGAGATTTCCGATAATATCGGACTGCCGATATTATCGGCCGATAAATGCTTTATAATGTAATATCGGAAATTATTGGTATCGGTTTCAAAATTATCGGTATCGGTTACAAAAAGTATAATTTATGACTTTTTAAAACGCCGCTGTGTACATGAACATAGGGAAAAGTACAGAACGCCAATAAACCTTAAAGGCACTGCCTTTGCATGCCGGCCCAATCACCAGTGAATGCAAGTCATACTTGGTCAACAGCCATACAGGTCACACTGAGGATGGCCGTATAAACAACTTTAACACTGTTACAAATATGCGCCACACTGTGAACCCACACCAAACAAGAATGACAAACACATTTTGGGAGAACATCTGCACCGTAACACAACATAAACACAACAGAACAAATACCCAGAACCCCTTGCAGCACTAACTCTTCCGGGACGCTACAATATACACCCCCGCTACCACCAAACCCCGCCCACCTCAACCCAGTTGATTTATTTTATAAAACCTTGTTACATTGTTTAATGCATCCAGCGGGGCATCACAACAAAATTAGGCATAATAATGTGTTAATTCCACGACTGTATATATCGGTATCGGTTGATATCAGAATCGGTAATTAAGAGTTGGACAATATCGGAATATCGGCAAAAAAGCCATTATCGGACATCTCTACTTTTAGATAATTAGGGAAAGTAAATTAAAAATGACTTTTATCTTTAATCTTAATCTCATTGTCCCATTGGCTTGAGTTTTTCCTTGCCCTGATGTGGGATCTGAGCCGAGGATGTCGTTGTGGCTTGTGTAGCCCTTTGAGACACTCGTAATTTAGGGCTATATAAGTAAACATTGATTGATTAATTATGATCATGATTTCTGGTTATGTTAGGCCAGCACACTACTGATATACAGATGCATCCTCATTTTTGTCCCTAAGCTACCGCAGTGTTGCAATCATTTCAATTTTTGGTTCTATGATCACCATCACACGTTTCCTCTTAGCCATCACGGCTGTAACATCCACCAAAAAAAAACAAAGTAAAAGCAAAACATTTCGAGGTGTGTTTTGGTCGTTAGGGACGTGTGCATGTTGAGCTTCCAGTGTAAGTAACACAAGTGTAGTCAAAGCATGCAGCAGAGGCTGCATACCTTTTTCAACATAAGTGTCCGTAGTGAAATATGTGTTTTGGCCGTGTGCGTGAAGCCTGATGAACAGGTTGAGCAATGGGAGCATGCGACTGAAACATCATCTGCTTCTGTGGGGCAATTGCATGCATTTCATGAGTCATCAAGCCTTTCAAGTCGACTGGGTGGAAACACTCCACTCTTTGGGTGACTCGGGTGTCCAAATTTAAGATAACTTTTACCAGGACTAAACTTAATCATTCAGAACGCATCCTGTTTTGCATCCTGCATGTTCATTTTAAGCCATCGAGCGAGCATAATGCCCTTTTAAACCTGTAGCAATCCCCGCGACATGCCTTAGGACAGTGTTTTTCAACCACTGTGCCGCGGCGTCTGGTGTGTCGTGGGAGATTATCAAATTTCACCTAATTTGGTTAAAAATATTTTTTTCAAACCAGTAATTATAGTCTGCAAATTATGTGTTGTTGTTGAGTGTCTGTGCTGTCTAGAGCTCTGCAGAGTAACCGTGTAATACTCTTCCATATCAGTAGGTGGCAGCAGGTAGCTTTGTAGATGTCGGTAACAGCGGGAGGCAGTGTGCAGGTAAAAAGGTGTCTATTGCTTAAACCAAAAATAAACAAAAGGTGAGTGCCCCTAAGAAAAGGCATCGAAGCTTAGGGAAGGCTATGCAGAACGAAACTAAAACAAATGGCTACAAAGTAAACAAAAACAGAATGCTGGACGACAGCAAAGACTTACAGCGTGTTGAGAAGACAGCGTCCACAAAGTACATCCGTACATGACATGACAATCAACAATGTCACCACAAAGAAGGATAAAAACAACTGAAATATTCTTGATTGCTAAAACAAAGTAGATGCGGGAGCTATCGCTTAAAGGAAGACATGAAACTGCTACAGAAAAATACCAAAAAAAGAGAAAAAGCCACCAAAATAGGAGCGCAAGACAAGAACTAAAACACTACACACAGGAAAACAGCAAAAAACTCCAAATAAGTCAGGGCGTGATGTGACAGGTGGTGACAGTGCACCTACTTTGAGAGAAGAGCTATATTGATGCATGCTTGGTTATGGTTTAAAGTCATATTCAACAATTGCGACTTACGACTTTTTACTGTCAACTGAGTTTCGTTTTTTAATGATTTCTGCTGGTGGTGTGCCTATGGATTTTTTCAACGCAAAAAATGTGCCTTGGCTCAAAAAAGGTTGAAAAACACTGCCTTAGGACATGCTTCATAGTTTAAGGATGTGGATATTTCACATTTAACACACACACACACAGCGGGGTCTGGTCAGTAGAGTGAGTGGGCCAGTTCCTCAACATGTCTCTTGTGTTGGAGGTACGGGGCTGCCAGCATTGTTCACAAACTTAAGCTGTGTGTTTTATTCAAGCCATGTGGGCCACATGAACAGCGCCGTTAACAGTGTTTCCAATGTGGCACATGGAAGCATGGCAAGAGCACATTCATATGGCTTTGTTCTCTTCTAAATGAGCCATGTGTGAGTGTGTCTGTTCACTTTCTGGCACGGACGCACCAGAAGATAAGGCGTGTCTGCGTGTTTGCAAATTTGGGACGGATCCCACCAGAGCTGCTCCAGGGTGTGGATGTGTAGCCTCCTGATGCACATCCTGGATCTGGCATGTCGGGGAAAGTGCGTGGGTCTGGGGATGCACGGTTTTATGGTGGGGAGGATGTTGACCATGATGCTGCCAGCCACTACTTTTTGAAATCCCCATTCCTTAATTGTACAAGTAGGCTAGTTGCTAGGTAATGCAGTGCATCCGGAAAGGCATACTTGATCAACAGCCATACAGGTCACACTGAGGGTGGCCGTATAAACAACTTTAACACTGTTACAAATATGCGCCACACCGTGAACCCACACCAAACAAGAATGACAAACACAACAGAACAAATACCCAGAATCCCTTGCAGCACTAACTTTTCCGGGACGCGATAATATACACCCCCGCTACCACCAAACCCCGCCCCCCCAACAAAATTCATATTATGTTTATAAACTCAGGAAATATTGCCCTGGACACTTTGAATATGACCAATGTATCATCCTGTAACTACTTGGTATCGGTTCGATGCCTAAATTTGTGGTATCATCCAAAACTAATGTAAAGCATCCAAACAATAGAAGAATAAGTGTTTAATAATACATTATTACAGCTTGTCCTTCATAATTTTGAAAAAATAATAGAATGGAAAGTTACACAATATGTTACTGCATATGTCAGCAGACAAATTAGGAGCCTTTGTTTGCTTACTTACTTTTAAAAAACATTAAAACATTGTCTTGTATGTTCACTATTTTATTTAAGGACACAATTGTTCTTCGATTGCAATAAGAAACATATGTTTAATGTACCGTAAGATATGTTGTTAAAATAAAGCCAATAATGGCATTTTTTGTGGTCCCCTTTCTTTAGAAAAGTATCAAAGTATCGAAAAGTATCAAAATACATTTTGGTACCGGTACTGGTACCAAAATATTGTTATTGGGACAACCCTCGTCTATATATACGGTCCCAAAATTAACAATTCATGGCAGGACACAAACCAAGCATGAAGTCAAAGGAATTGTCTGTTGACCTCCGCACACAGAATTGTCTCAAGGCACAAATGTGGGGAAGGGTACAGAAAATGATCTGCTGCCTTGAAGGTCCCAATGAGCACAGTGACCTCCATCATCCGTAAATGGAAGAACTTTGAAACCATCAAGACTCTTCCTAGAATTGTCCGGCCATCTAAACTGATCGATCGGGACATAGGGGCCTTAGTCAAAGAGGCGACCAAAAACCTGATGGTCACTCTGTCAGAGCTGCAGCATTCCTCCATGGAGAGAGGAGAACCTTCCAGAAGGACAACTATCCCTGCAGCAATCCACCAATAAGGCCTGTGGTCAGACAGAAGCCATTTCTTCGCGAAAGTTTGCCAAAATGCACCTGAAAGACTCTCAGACCATGAGAAACTAAATTCTCTGGTCACCAGGCCAATACCATCCCTTCAGTGAAGCATGGTGGTGGCAGCATCATGCTGTGGGGATGGTTTTCAGCAGCAGGAACTGGGAGACTAGTCAGGATAGAGGGAAAGATGAATGCAGCAATATACATAGACATTCTGGATGAAAACCTGTTCTAGAACGCTCTTGAACTCAGACTGGGGCGACGGTTCATCTTTCGGCAGAACAACGACCCTAAGCACACAGCCAACATATCGGAAGAGCGGCTTCAGGACAACTCTGTAAATGTCCTTGAGTGGCCCGGCCAGAGCCCAGACTTGAATCCAATTGAACATCTCTGGAGAGATCTGAAAACGGCTGCCCACCGACGCTTCCCATCCAACCTGATGGAGCTTGAGAGGTGCTGCAGAGAGCAATGGGTGAAACTGCCCAAATATAGGTGTGCCGAGCTTGCGGCATTATAATTTCTGCCAAAGGTGCATCAACAAAGTATTGATAAAAGACTGTGAATACTTATGTACATGTGATTTCTTAGTTTTAATAAAGACATTCAAAAATCACATTGTCATTATACAGTAACGTGTGTAGAATTTTGAGGACAAAAAATAATTACATATTTGTTATGTTACAAGACTGTAACATAACAAAATGTGGAAAAAGTGAAGCGCTGTGAATACTTTCCGGATGCACTGAATATCCCTTTCTTCCTGCTTTTCCCCCTTAAATGTTTTCATTCCTGTCATTAAAGCAGGAATACCTCTGTTTGGAATACCTCCCAAACAGTCCTCAATTACCAGCGAACAAATATCAAACGTCTTGTGACATTTCCAAACAGGCACCTTGTGTTTGTTCGTAAGTGAAATCACTCTGTGGGGGTGGGATTCCGAGGAATTTTGTGGTTGGCCAAAACTGCTTCAGGAGCAAAAACATTCACCGCAGATTCTTCAGAGATGACTAAGCGTATTTCTTAGCACAAACCAAATAGAGCTCTTAAAAGAGATGCAATTATTTATTTTATTTTTTTAAGGAGAGCAAACATTTTTTGTGTTTTCTTACAAGTTCTCTCTTGGGGCAAAGTGCAACTTGTCATCTTCCTTCCCCTTAATTGTCACGTGTGCAAGAGAAGTGTACTTCTACATGCACATATTGTAGGACAGAGCTATACAACTTACAGTTTAACAGGATAAACCTTGTCAAATGACATGAAACCATGTGTTAATCACAAAGATTTTTATTAAGGCTTAGGTCAGGCTGATTACAAAATAAATACTTATCAAATTTACTGTAAAAGAAGGGACTCATAAAAACTGATACATTTACATACAAATACACAGTGCTAAAATAAATACATTTTAACTAAATTAATAATGATAATACATGTTTCTTAAACTGTTAATAAAATAAAAGTGCAAATGAAAGTACAGCGTCACCACTTTAGTCATAATTTTTGCACTTAAGCAACTTTTGTATGACTTTAGCTCCAGACTTCTGTTTGTTTGATACTGCCTGAAGTAGTATAAAAGTGTATTACAACGGAGTACCGCTGCGGCACATACGGACAACAGCTTAGAAACAGATTTTTTTTTTGCGGCCTTCTAGGGCAGTGGTCCCCAACCACCGGGCGCGATTGGTACCGGGCCGCACAAGAAATTAAAAAAACATTTTTTTTTTTAATTTTTTAATTAAATCAACATAAAAAACACAAGATGCACTTACAATTATTGCACCAACCCAAAAAACCTCCCTCCCCCATTTACACTCATTCGCACTCATTCGCACAAAAGGGTTGTTTCTTTCTGTTATTAATATTTCTGGTTCCTACATTATATCAATATAGATCTATACAGTCTGCAGGGATACAGTCCGTAAACACACATGATTGTATTTCCCCCCCATTTTCAAGTGTTGACCGGTCCGCAGCTACAAAAAAGGTTGGGGACCACTGTTCTAGGGGATGCTCGCGGTCCAACAGTGGGCCCTGGCCCTATGGTGAAGAAACACTGATATAGATGATCTTTGACAATCATGTTTGCGCTGGGTCCCTAAAAACAGCCGTTTCTCAGGAATATAAAAAAATAAGAATAATAGTACAAAACACAAAACCAGTGAAGTTGGCATGTTGTGTAAATCGTAAATAAAAGCAGAATACAATGATTTGCAAATCCTTTTCAACTTATATTCAATTGAATAGACTGCAAAGACAAGATATTTAATGTTCGAACAGAGAAACTAATTTTTTTTTTGCAAATAATCATTAACTTAGAATTTAATGGCAGTAACACATTGCAAAAAAGTTGGCACAGGGGCATTTTTACATCTGTGCTACATGGCCTTTCCTTTTAGCAACCCTCAATAAACGTTTGGGAATTGAGGAGACCAATTTTTGAAGCTTTTCAGGTGGAATTATTTCCCATTCTTGCTTGATGTACAGCTTAAGTTGTTCAACAGTCCGGGGGTCTCCGTTGTGGTATTTTAGGCTTCATAATGCGCCACACATTTTCAATGGGAGACAGATCTGGACTACAGGCAGGCCAGTCTAGTACCCGCACTCTTTTGCTATGAAGCCACGCTGTGGTAACACGTGGCTTGGCATTGTCTTGCTGAAATAAGCAGGGGCGTCCATGATAACGTTGCTTGGATGGCAACATATGTTGCTCCAAAACCTGTCTGTAACTTTCAGCATTATTGGTGCCTTCACAGATGTGTAAGTTACTCATGCCTTGGGCACTAATGCACCCTCATACCATCACAGATGCTGGTTCTTGAACTTTGCGCCTTTAACAATCTGGATGGTTCTTTTCCTCTTTGGTCCGGAAGATACGACATCCACAGTTTCCAAAAACAATTTGAAATGTGGACTCGTCAGACCACAGAACACTTTTCCACTTTGCATCAGTCCATCTTAGATGAGCTCGGGCCCAGCGAAGCCGGCGGCGTTTCTGGGTGTTGTTGATAAATGGCTTTCGCTTTGCATAGTAGAGTTTTAACTTGCACCTAAAGATGTTGCGACGAGCTGTAGTTACTGACAGTGTTTTTCTGAAGTGTTCCTGAGCCCATGTGGTGATATCCTTTACTCACCGATGACGCTTTTTGGTGCAGTACCGCCTGAGGGATCGAAGGTCCGTAATATCATTGCTTACGTGCAGTGATTTCTCCAGATTCTCTGAACCTTTTTATGATATTACGGACTGTGGATAGCGAAATCCCTAAATTGCTTGCAATAGCTTGTTGAGAAATGTTGTTCTTAAACTGTTTGACAATTTGCTCATGCAAAGTGGTGACCCTCGCCCCTTCCTTGTTTGTGAATGACTGAGCATTTCATGGAAGCTGCTTTTATACCCAATCATGGCACCCACCTGTTCCCAATTAGCCTGTTCACCTGTGGGATGTTCCAAATAAGTGTTTGATGAGCATTCCTCTTTCTCAGTCTTTTTTGCCACTTGTGCCAGCTTTTTTGAAACATGTTGCAGGCATCAAATTCCAAATGGAGATCCAAAAGGATTTGCAAATCATTGTATTCTGTTTTTATTTACGATTTACACAACGTGCCAACTTCACTGGTTCTAGGGTTTGTAAATAGAGAAGTCTGGCCCCCTGGTCCTTAGCTTACTGGAAATATGGCCCCCAAAACAATTTAGTTGAATAGATGTAGGATTTAGATGTCCGAACATTTCCCGAGGTGGGACACTTGCAGAAAAATTGAGGCCACCATGACACTTTTTTTGCATGATAAATGCTAAAAGTGTAGGTCAATAAATGTTAAACTAACTGAGCAAAACTTAGCTTTGTGTTAAAGGTGACAAAGCCAATTAGTGTAATATCCAATAAGATATATTATTAATAAATATATATATATATATTTTTTTTTTTATAAACACACATTAGCACTTTGGACAGCCCTGGTGTACGCGTTTCTCCATTTAGGTCACTTTGCATTAAAACTAGAAGTCACACAGCTCTTTTACATGACCGTTGATTAAAAAAAGAAGTCTTCCAGGTGGCTTGTAAACATTCAAATACATGCTCACATTTGAGTGACTCCCTCATAACGTTCTCTGGATTGTTCCCTTCATAAAGAGCAGATGTTCAATAAGATTTGGTATATATACTGCAATCTCAAATCCAATGGTGGTACATCGGGATACAAGTGCCCCAGCTTTCAGGATACGAGCTGTCAAATTTTGATTAGGAGTAAAGCTGTGTATTGTTTACATTTTAACCAACACTAGTACCAAATCGGTACTTTAAAAAAGTGTTGATGCTTAAAAGGTGCCCGAATTGGTATTTAAAAAATGGAAGACCCTTCAAATTTGTGTACAAAAAAAAGAAATAATACCTTTTTTTAATATGTAATTTTATGACAATCAATTTAACAAACTAGTCATTTAAATAATTCAATATATAGAGTCAATGATAACTAAGTAATACATAAAAACAAAAATAGTAATAAAATCCACAACAAATTGTCATAATTTTTGAAGCAATACAGAACAGAAGAACGTGCAAAAAGCGACTTGCTTGTGTTGTAATGTTGATACTCATATTTACGGGGGTTCGTGAATGCAACCGTGCTCACCATAACCGTCATTGGTGCAAAATGAGGAAGTGCTGTGTGCTAGAGCTAGTGTTGGCGTGTTAAAGTCGGCAGTAAAGTTTAATAAGAGCGCTAGACTCTGTGTGCATCCGTCGGGATGCTACTTTACTTACAAGACGTCACTTGTAAAATATCACCGCCAAGCGCTTGTTGAATGTGACTAAGTCTGCATTCATTCAGCTACAAAATGAGGCACCAATTGCGAGGTCTTTTTTCAGTAATGGAGACAGGTTTCGGTGCCCCTGCCAAAATACGAACTGTCAGAATAATTGTATCTAAGTTATCACAAAACTTTGTGTTGCCATGAGTTCCCGGCGAGAGGACAAAAGCTGTCTTTGATCTTACCAATCAAAAGGCTTGTAAAACTCCACTGTGTAGGATGGGAAGCAACATGAAGGTGTTCTGTTTCTTTCTTCTATTGTAATCCACAGAAAGATTTTGTCTTGACCCAAGAACTACAAAGCGGAGCGAAAGCAGGGCCTGACTCTCCTCAAGGCAACCTTTTCTTTGAACTGTTGTAATCAAAGGCGATGGCTGTTTACGGCCCCCGTCCCTTAGAAACAGCTGTTGCCATGTAATCAGGGAAAGTCCAAATAAAAGAGGAGGCGTACAATCTTTCGCCAGAGCGTGGTGAGACTGTACAAAGAGTACAGTCCAGACGTCTCTCCTCAATTGAGCCAAATTTAATTTAGTCTCTGTTTAATTCCTTGCTTCTTGTCTTGTTTAATAGATGTCATTGGTGTTTGAACCTGACACGAACCTTCCCACCATTAGTTGGCGTAGCAAATGTCACATTGCACTCTGCAAAATTCGCCTAAAACATCTGGTCTTAATTGCTAGCATTAGCTTAAAGCTAGATATCAACATAGCGTATCGGACTATAAGGCGCTCCGGATCATAAGGCGCATTGCTAATGAGCGGGTCTATTCAGGTCTGTTTTCATACAAAAGGCGCACCGGATTATAAGGCACATTAAAGGGGTCCTATTAGGATTTTTTTTTCTACAACACTTCCTTGTGGTCCACATAACATATAATGGTGGTTCTTTGGTCAAAATGTTTCATAGATTATGTTTTACAGACCATCTTTAAGCCGCTTTCTGACCGTCTCTTCAGGATGCATCCACAAGCCGTTTAATGGGTGGTTTTAGGTACGTGATTCCACTTCGACATCTTTGTTGTACTGGTAGTTTTTAGCACTTCCATAGCGAATCTACTGACGGATATAAGTTAGCACTGTATGCTACTTTTGTGTTAAAAATGGCAACAGCTGAGAATGAATAATCCACAACAAGAGGATAGAGAAAAAGAAGGAGCTTATTGACCACAACGCGGACCACAATGGTGGATGCGTGCAAATTTTCTGGACTTATGCAGATCCCAAATACACAGCAGGTACAAAAAAGGTAAGAAAAGTTGTGCATTGTAATGCGTAACAAAATGCCGAATAATGTCTCCTAATAGGTGCCATTTTGGGGTACGTCTGACGACGGTAGCCGTAATGCTCCGCGTTCCATCAAGCGGTACGGCTTCGTAGCTTACCAAAGTCATACTAAAACATTTGACATATTTTTGAGCGCCGTTTGTAATGTTCTATATTCTCAATGTAACATCAACGTTTTGGTGTTGCTTTGTTTACTTGCTAGCATCATTTATTGCACAAGCTTCAACTTGTGGTCCACACATATCTCTATGCGTGACTGCCATCTACTGGTCACACCTTGTACCAAGAAAATTGCTTCAAGTTCATTTCGCACAACCAGAAATAATACGTACATTAGGCGCACCGGGTTGTAAGGCACACTGTTGATTCTGTTGACCTTTGTGGAAGTCGCTTGCTAGCGGTTCCACTGACATACACTTCACAGGAGCCAGGTGTGCAAAGTTGAACAAAGTTTTAATGTACATAGATTTTATCGCTAGTTTTCTCTCCAGCAGGACGCGACTTTTCAGCCACGTCCGTATCCTCTCTCCCCTCCTGCTCCCGGCCGCTTACTGTTAAAGACAACAGATGATTAGATTAACACGTACCACCTGTGAAATATAATCACCTGCCAGCTGTGTCTCGCCGTCAGCCCATAGCCCATGCCCCGCCCCTATCCGATGGTGCTCGTCCTCAGCCCCATAGACAGAGGCGGTGACCTTTGCTCCTGCAAGCGCACTGGCCACACCTCCCTCCACGATCTTATATATTGTACTTCTTGTCATTCTACTCTCTAACAACACTTGGTGCGCCATCTGCTTTTGTAATACGTTTTTTAACTTTAAATACATATTTTCCTGCATTTGCATGGCACATAAGTGCATGACGGCTATATTCTTGTAAAATATGCAACAAAAACAACAACATTGAATTCTTCAGCAGTGAGTTGGGCTTGTTTGATCTTGTGCCCAGTGCACATGTTGAACACTGCAGTATCGAGGCAACGTGGCTCAGATGGTAGAGCCGTTGTCCACAAACTTTAGGGTTCCTTGTATGAATCCAGCTTACGCCATCCTTGTCACTGCCCTTGTGCCTTTGAGCAAGACACTGTGCTCCCAATATTGCTCAAACTGGTGTATGAATGTGGATAATTGTTTGGTGGGGGTCGTAGAGTCTGTAGCTTAGCAAAATCAATGTGTGAATGTGGAGTGAATGAATGATGGCCTCTCAGTTCTCACTGTAAAGAGCTTTGAGTGTCTAGAAAAGTGCTATAAAAATGTAATCCATTATTAGTAGTACTAGTAGTGTTTAACCTTTACCACAATTTCAACCTGTATTCCAAAAAAGTTTGGATCAGTGAGTCTGTAATTCCAATTTAACATGATTTGAAACAGTGATGTCCGTCTTACTATGATTCGTTCCAAAAACACCATGTAGGAAAGGTCATTTTTCAACACGCATAAAAAATTGATGGACATGTTTAACAACACTGCCGACTTTACTGGGCTCTCAGGCATTTGGGATGGAGCATCACACAGTTCAAACATGTCCTGTAGCCAGAATAATCATCCTTTCATGGCTCCTTTTTGGGAAACAAATGGATGCCATGTGTTGTCAGTGAAAAATCTACTGTTAGAATAGCAAAGAGGCTGTGACAAGCCAGACAAAAGTTGTTATTCTTATATGATCGCTTATTAATTGAGAAACATTTATGTACAGTATTCAGTTATTTCACCAAAACCACGTATAAGCAACATAAAAAAAGAACAGCTGTAGAAAAAGATGGTTAAGAGGGGAGGAGTATATTTACAGCTAGAATTCACCATGTCAAGTATTTCATATATATATATATATATATATATATATATATATATATATATATATATATATATATATATATATATATAAAAGAAATACTTGAATTTCAGTGTTCATTTATTTACACATATACACACACATAACACTCATCTACTCATTGTTGAGTTAAGGGTTGAATTGTCCATCCTTGTTCTATTCTCTGTCACAATTTTTCTAACCATGCTGAACACCCTCTTTGAAGATGCATTGCTGTGTGGCACGCAAAAGTGCTTTCATCAAATGCACTAGATGGCAGTACTGTCCTGTTTAAGAGTATCACAACATTGCTGTTTACAGCAGACGAACTGCTTTACAGTATACAAAAACGTGACTGCTGTTGTTGTGTGTTGTTACCGCGCTGGGAGGACGTTAATGAAACTGCGTAACAATAAACCCACATAAGAAACCAAGAACTCGCCCTCCATCATTCTACAGTTATAACGTCATTGGGCAGGTACGCTGTTTATATTGTGTGCCTGAATTTCGGGAGATTTTCGGGAGAAAATTTGTCCCGGGAGGTTTTCGGGAGAGGCGCTGAATTTCGGGAGTCTCCCGGAAAATCCGGGAGGGTTGGCAAGTATGCCTCTTGACAAATTGGTGCAGTTCAGCTAAATGTGTTGGTTTTCTGACATGGACTTGTTTCCTCAGCATTGTCCACACGTTTAAGTCAGGACTTTGGGAAAGCCATTCTAAAACCTTAATTCTAACCTGATTTAGCCATTCCTTTACCACTTTTGATGTGTGTTTGGGGTCATTGTCCTGTTGGAAAACCCAACTGCGCCCAAGACCCAACCTATGTAGTGAAGCATGTTTAGCTATTCCTCGTCCTGCAGGGATGATACTTGTAAGAAACTTACTTTATTTGTCGCCATGTAGGTGAGGATTAGTGATTTAGAAGTAGCTAAAACACTGCAGACTGTGGAAGGACTTTAGCCGCTAGGTAGCTAGCCATGTCTTAAAGCACCTCTTCCTGAGCGCGTTTCAGTGTTATAACTTCACCTTTATCGTTAGTTTTTAAGTCAAAATGCGTCAGTTCTCCCTTTTTTGTCTCCACACTGTATGATTGTACGCTGCCGAAAATGCTCGTCTGCTCGTAAACCAGCAATGACACAACGTGACCACGACAGGGGCGCTGGGGAGTGGCGGATTGGTACTTTTCAGAGGCGGTATAGTACCGAATAAGATTCATTAGTATCGCGGTACTATTCTAATATCAGTATACCCATACTTGCCAACCCTCCCGAATTTTCCGGGAGACTCCCGAATTTCAGTGCCTCTCCCGAAAATCCCCCGGGACAACCATTCTCCCGAAAATCTCCCGATTTCCAGCCGGACAACAATATTGGGGGCGTGCCTTAAAGGCACTGCCTTTAGCGTCCTCTCTCACCTGAAAAGGAGACTATTATACGTATATGTCTCCGTTATCCATAGGTTTATCTATAACCCATAACGCGGTGGACGAATGGATATAGTCACTCATGAACGGTCAGAGAAGCACAAGGCGGCGGCAACGCAGTATTATGGGCCACCTTGCAAGCAACATTCCGTTCTCATTTGCGGATGTTTTCAACAAATCCGTGAAGGATTCAGAGATCGCTTGCCAGTACTCAAAGGGCAGAACAAAAGCTACTCAAATAGTGAAAGGTAAGTGTTGTTTTTTTTTTTTAAATAAGCAGCAAGTACAGTACAGTTAGTAGAACAACTGTGTTTTCATTACTGTTTACTGTAATATATATATATATATATATATATATATATATATATATATATATATATATATATATATATATATATATATATATACAGGTAAAAGCCAGTAAATTAGAATATTTTGAAAAACTTGATTTATTTCAGTAATTGCATTCAAAAGGTGTAACTTGTACATTATATTTATTCATTGCACACAGACTGATGCATTCAAATGTTTATTTCATTTAATTTTGATGATTTGAAGTGGCAACAAATGAAAATCCAAAATTCCGTGTGTCACAAAATTAGAATATTACTTAAGGCTAATACAAAAAAGGGATTTTTAGAAATGTTGGCCAACTGAAAAGTATGAAAATGAAAAATATGAGCATGTACAATACTCAATACTTGGTTGGAGCTCCTTTTGCCTCAATTACTGCGTTAATGCGGCGTGGCATGGAGTCGATGAGTTTCTGGCACTGCTCAGGTGTTATGAGAGCCCAGGTTGCTCTGATAGTGGCCTTCAACTCTTCTGCGTTTTTGGGTCTGGCATTCTGCATCTTCCTTTTCACAATACCCCACAGATTTTCTATGGGGCTAAGGTCAGGAGAGTTGGCGGGCCAATTTAGAACAGAAATACCATGGTCCGTAAACCAGGCACGGGTAGATTTTGCGCTGTGTGCAGGCGCCAAGTCCTGTTGGAACTTGAAATCTCCATCTCCATAGAGCAGGTCAGCAGCAGGAAGCATGAAGTGCTCTAAAACTTGCTGGTAGACGGCTGCGTTGACCCTGGATCTCAGGAAACAGAGTGGACCGACACCAGCAGATGACATGGCACCCCAAACCATCACTGATGGTGGAAACTTTACACTAGACTTCAGGCAACGTGGATCCTGTGCCTCTCCTGTCTTCCTCCAGACTCTGGGACCTCGATTTCCAAAGGAAATGCAAAATTTGCATGGTTGGGTGATGGTTTGGGGTGCCATGTCATCTGCTGGTGTCGGTCCACTCTGTTTCCTGAGATCCAGGGTCAACGCAGCCGTCTACCAGCAAGTTTTAGAGCACTTCATGCTTCCTGCTGCTGACCTGCTCTATGGAGATGGAGATTTCAAGTTCCAACAGGACTTGGCGCCTGCACACAGCGCAAAATCTACCCGTGCCTGGTTTACGGACCATGGTATTTCTGTTCTAAATTGGCCCGCCAACTCCCCTGACCTTAGCCCCATAGAAAATCTGTGGGGTATTGTGAAAAGGAAGATGCAGAATGCCAGACCCAAAAACGCAGAAGAGTTGAAGGCCACTATCAGAGCAACCTGGGCTCTCATAACACCTGAGCAGTGCCAGAAACTCATCGACTCCATGCCACGCCGCATTAATGCAGTAATTGAGGCAAAAGGAGCTCCAACCAAGTATTGAGTATTGTACATGCTCATATTTTTCATTTTCATACTTTTCAGTTGGCCAACATTTCTAAAAATCCCTTTTTTGTATTAGCCTTAAGTAATATTCTAATTTTGTGACACACGGAATTTTGGATTTTCATTTGTTGCCACTTCAAATCATCAAAATTAAATGAAATAAACATTTGAATGCATCAGTCTGTGTGCAATGAATAAATATAATGTACAAGTTACACCTTTTGAATGCAATTACTGAAATAAATCAAGTTTTTCAAAATATTCTAATTTACTGGCTTTTACCTGTGTATATATACATATATATATATATATATATATATATATATATATATATATATATATATATATATATATATACTGTATATATATGTATATATATATATATATATAAATATAAGAAATACTTTAATTTCAGTGAATTCTAGCTATAAATATACTCCTCCCCCCTTAACCCCGCCCCCCATATGTGTCAATAAAGTACTTAATATTTTCTCACTAAATGTAATTGATTTTTTTCATTTTGACAGAAAAAATATTTGTACTGCTTGAAATTGCATGCCGTTCAAACTTTAATAGTATCCAATATTGCAACAAATATTACAGTATATTATCATACTTTCCAAACATGTTTTTGTCTATAATAAGAATAAATAAAAAATACTTATCTTTACAGCAAACTACCCATCAAATTAATAAAAATGACAATACATTTTACGTTATTCTTTACAGCATATTACTGTAAATTGACCAAAAGTACTACTGTTTTTTGCTTAAAAATTCTGTTGACTGAGCTGCCAGTTTGGTTGTTGTTTTTAACTGTACATTTGTTTTTACGTTAGAAAAACTGGCAGCTAAGTTGCCAGAATGAAAAAAGAACTTGTACTGTTTTTCCGTTAACAATATAATGTTGTAAATTTAATTTAAAAAATTCTGGCAACTAAGCTGACAGCTTTTTCCGTAAACCCCCCCAAAAAACAGTGGTACTGTTTTTCCATTTACCGTAAAATGTTGTAAACAATAAATAAATAAAAATACTATATTTTACAGTAACATTTTGTAAATGTAAAATGTTTACTGTAAAATCGACAGTCTACTTAAAAAAAAAAAATGTATAATTAATAATGAAATCCAGAGGCAAATTCATACATTATTCGCTGTTACAAGCGGCCCTCTGATGGCAGCCATAACTTTGAAGTGGCCCTCAACGAAAACCAGTTTGACATCCCTGATGTAAGTGTAAAAAAAAATGTCGTAATGTTCAATCAATCAATCAATTCCGTCCCAGCTGGGAATAGATTTTCCTCCATGTGGCCCCTGAGCTAAAATAAGTTTGACACCCCTGGTTTAAACGCTGATATATTTATAGGTAGCATAGATACTGTAGATCAAGGGTGTCCAAAATGCAGCCCGGGGCCCATTTTTGGGGGTTGTTTGATTAGTTGAATTCTCGTGATCGCAACAAGGACTGACTTAACTTTACATCTGACTGCACGTCCTCTCCGCTCATTGATTCAGTCCTCAATTTTCCACAGTCACATACAGTAAAGACCAGACATTCAAAGCTCTCTTCTTGATTTCCACACAGCCAAAAGCGGTTCGACGAGACAATTCCTCCCTTCATGTGTTGACTATACATGAACCCTTCAACCTTAAGTCAGTGAGCGCCGCTCTAATTTAAAGTTCTCCTTCTGGACTGCAGTTACACTGCCTGAGGGGTATTGTCATTCTGATCAGCACATGTCCTGATGTGCATGCACACACGCACACACACACACACACACACACACCACATTTTTGCAGTGTTTGATTCCGCTTTGCCCGCTTGCTCTCGCTTCAATCAAAGAACATTCTGAGGAGATGTGAACTTTTACAACCGAGCCATCATTTGCCTTTTCATTGAACTAATGTTTCAAAAGCAACCTTTCGCTTGCCTCACGACACACTGATTTATTAGACACTTTAATACACACGCGAGCATTTTTCTTTTTACTGCCCGCGAATAAAAGCTATAATTAGATATAAAGTTATGTATTTCCTTGGTTTTAGTGCTGTCAAAGAAGCAATGATGCGACACTGGTTGTTACTCTTCAAAATCAGCGTGGTGAAAGTAAAGTGGCTTCAAGTCATGAGTCATTTCTGCTGTGTAGTACATGCTTTTCCTCATAAGAAACAACTGAGATGGAAATAATCAGTACCAGAGTCAAACTGTTGCCATCAAATAAATTTTACTGATAACATTTTCATGATCTCAAGTCTCTTGAGCCATCCATTTTCTACCGCTTGTCCCTCATGGGGTCGCGGGGGACTGCAGCCTATCTCAGGCGCACTCGGGCAGAATCACTACTAAATATAGCTGACATTACAGCATACAGTCGTCGTCAAAATTATGAGTTTAGGTTGGAGGTAATCCTCCTTTTTCATTGTCCAATTTACTCACTGTAAAGCACCAGTTCCATTGGCAGCAAAACAGGCCCAGAGCATAATACTACCACCACCATGCTTGACGGTAGGCCTGGTGTTCCTGGAATTACATTTTTTTCTCCTCCAAACTTAATGCTGTGTATTGTGGCCAAACAGCTCGATTTGTGTTTCATCTGACATCACATTGACAAAGATCAATCAATCAATCAATCAATGTTTATTTATATAGCCCTACATCACAAGTGTCTCAAAGGGCTGCACAAGCCACAACGAAATCTTCGGTACAGAGCCCACATAAGGGCAAGGAAAAACTCACCCCAGTGGGACGTCGATGTGAATGACTATGAGAAACCTTGGAGAGGACCGCATATGTGGGTAACCCCCCCCCCCCCCCCCCCCTCCCCTTCTAGGGAGACCGAATGCAATGGATGTCGAGTGGGTCTGACATAATATTGTGAGAGTCCAGTCCATAGTGGATCCAACATAATAGTAAGAGTCCAGTCCATAGTGGGGCCAGCAGGAAACCATTCTGTGGTCAGATGAAACAAAAAATTTAGCTATTTGGCCATAATACCTAGCTATAAGTTTGGAGGAGAAAAGGTGAGGCCTTTAATCCCAGGAACACCATACCTACCGTCAAGCATGGTGGTGGTAATATTATGCTCTGTGCCTATTTTGCTGCCAATGAAACTGGTGCTTTAAATGGGACAATGAAAAAGGAGGATTACCTCCAAATTCTTCAGGACAACCTAAAATCGTCAGCCCGGAGGTTGGGTCTTGGGCGCAGTTGGGCGTTCCAACAGGACAATGACCCCAAACACACGTCAAAAGTGGTAAAGGAATGGCTAAATCAGGCTAGAATTAAGGTTTTAGAATGGCCTTTGCATAGTCCTGGCTTAAACATGTGGACAATACCGAAGAAACAAGTCCATGTCAGAAAACCAACAAATTTATCTGACATGCACCAATTTTGTCTAGAGGAGTGGTCAAAAATTCAACCAGAAGCTTGTGGATGGCTACCCAAAGCGCCTTATTGCAGTGAAACTTGCCAAGGGACATGTAACCAAATATTAACATTGCTGTATGTATACTTTTGACCCAGCAGATTTGTTCACATTTTCAGTAGACCCATAATAAATTCATAAAAGAACCAAACTTCTTGTATGTTTTTTTATGTGCGCCAATCACTCTATCACAAAAAAATAAGAGTTGTAGAAATTATTGGAAACTCAAGACAGCCATGACATTATGTTCTTTACAAGTGTATGTAAACTTTTGACCACAGCTGTATATAATCTTCTTTTATTACCGTGTTTTTCGGACCATAGGGCGCACCAATGAGCGGGTCAAGCAGTGACGTGCGGTGAGGTTGATGGCTGGTGAGGCACTGACTTCATCACAGTCAGATTTACAAACATATGAACCCTAAAGAGTATCTTATTCACCATTTGATTGGCAGCAGTTAACGGGTTATGTTTAAAAGCTCATACCAGCATTATTCCCTGCTTGGCACTCAGCATCAAGGGTTGGAATTGGGGGTTAAATCACCAACAATTATTCCCGGGCGCGGGCGCCGCTGCTGCCCACTGCTCCCCTCACATCCCAGGGGGTGATCAAGGGGATGGGTCAAATGCAGAGGACAAATTTCACCACACCTGGTGTGTGTGACAATCATTGGTACTTTAACTCATTGGCGTTGTTAGGCCTTTGAGCCCCCCTAAATAATTTGGTGGTTTTTTGGTTTTTTTTACAAATAAATGCCGACATATTCATTATAAAGTGTCCCAAATATGAGTTTAAATAAATAATGATATAACCTGTTATTATTCACTCAATTTCTCCTCACTTCGTAGCGTAAGGTAGAGAGCCCCTTTCGTGTGTCGGTATCCAATCCATTCCACTTGTTCATATAGAAAATGCCCACATCACTCAAATTCCAGCCCGCATTTTCTCTGCGACCTTGCTTGCGGTCCTGCAGGTGTACGAAGCACATTATCTTCCTTTACAATGAGTGAAGCTGCACAAAACCTTGTGTGTGCAATTGTAAATCATTTATTTTTTAAGTTTTGTGTTTCTTGTAGAATTTATATAAAGTAATATACATAAGCCTATTGTTAAAATAATGAAAAAAAACATCATTAAATATATTTGTTTTATTGTATTGTTACATTAATAGCTGTTTTATTATTATAGGATGGCTTGTTAAACATTTGATAGGATTTTCAGAGGGAGGAAAAACCAAGACATTTAATATAAAATGTAAAATGAATAAATACATAAAAAGAAAAAGAAAATATATGGTTAAAAGCCATCGTCCCGGGGAGCATTTCATTTCGTCCCGTGCATTTTTAAAAAATAATAATAATAACAATGAATAATTTCTATGTCTTTGTTAGCCGTTTGTGAAGTTTTGTGCTCGTGCGTAACATTCGCTCGCATCCTGTGCATCTCCTGGGGGCAAAGCCCCCCCTGTCCTTAAAAGCTAGTGACGCCCCTGCTTTAACTTAACTTTAACTTTACACATATAAACTGTAGCACACAAAAAAGCACATTTAATAAAAACAAAGTTATTATGGTCTTACCTTTACTTATAAGTGCGGGAACAGTGGTGTTCGTGTTGGAGGAGTTGTGAATGAATGAAATATGAAATCCGTGCTGCAGTCTGCAGGTGTACCTAATGTTGTGTCCTTGCAGTCGTTCACGGCTCCTCCGGCGCGAGCAATGTTGTTTTTGCACTTTTTGGCTTCTTGTTAAGTGACTTTTTTTGGGTGGATTCGGTCTTGCACGTGGAGGGTTTGGGTGTGGGCTTTGGTTGGTGTGGCGCTCTTGTCGGGGGTTGCAGTCTGCGGCGCGGAGGTGCCTTAACCAGCACCAGGAGGTGGGGTTACGCGAGCCTCAGCCAGTGCGTCTTCGCAGCAGTTTTATGATTGCTCAGCACAAGAAATACTTTACACACATACAGTTGTTGACAAAATACACTGTACATTATATACCTCAGCTAACTAAACTATGGAAATGTATAATATAATTCATATAGCAATACAGTCTCACTGCACAGCAGGCCAGCAGTTAGCCGAGTCCGCAATCCATGGTGAGGCACAACTGAGTGACGTGCCTCAACTGGCTGCTGATCACAGCACCGTCTCTTCTCAGTATTTGAACGGCAAATGTGAAAATTCAGCGATTTTGAATAAAAATAATCTAAAACTGGTGAAGTTAAATGGAAAATAACTTTATAGTATAATCACTGAATACATTTAACAATTTAATTAATTTTTTTTCTTTTTACATTTTTTTTCTTTCCATGATGGCAGGTCACCTCTAGTGACTGGGGTCAAGTCAGGTCTATTTTTATACATATGGCGCACCGTATTATAAGACGCATTAAAGGGGTCAAATTATGTTGTTTTTTTCTACATTTAAAACACTCTGTGGTCTACATAACATGCAATGGTGGTTCTTTGGTCAAAATGTTGCATAGATTATGTTTTATAGAGCAGTGTTTTTCAACCTTTTCTGCGAGGCACATTTTTTTCATTGAAAAAATCCGGAGGCACACCACTAGCAGAAAACATTAAACTCAGCAGCCGATATTGACAGTAAAAAGTCGTTCTAGGAATTGTTGGATATGAATTTAAACCATGACCAAGCATGCATCACTATAGCTCTTGTCTCAAAGTAGGTGTACTGTCACGACCTTTCACATCACGCCGTGACTTATTTTGAGGTTTTTAGTGTTCTCCTGTGTGTAGTGTTTTAGTTCTTGTCTTGCACTCCTATTTTGGTGTTGATTGTCATGTTATGTACGGATGTACTTTGTGGACGCCGTCTGCTCCACACACTGTAAGTCTTTGCTGTCGTCCAGCATTCTGCTTTTGTTTACTTTGCAGCCAGTTCAGTTTTACTTTAGTTTTGCAGAGCCATCCCTAAGCTTCAATGCCTTTTGGTTTTATTTTTGGTTTAAGCATTAGATACATTTTTACCTGCACGCTGCCTCCCGCTGTCGTCTGCATATTGTGATCACGACAAACCATGTTCCCGACATCTACAAAGCAATTAGCTACCTGCTGCCACCTACTGATATGGAATAGTATTACACGGTTACTCTGCCGAGCTCTAGACAGCACCGACACTCAACAACAACACATCATTTGCAGACTATAATTACTGGTTTGCAAAAAAATATTTTTAACCCAATTAGGTGAAATTACATAATCTCCCACGGCACACCAGACTGTATCTAGTGTGCCGTGGCACAGTGGTTGAAAAACACTGTTATAGACCATCTTCAAGTCACTTTCTGACCGTTTCTCCAGGATTTGTGGGCGGTCTTATTTACGTGCCTCCACTACAAGAGTGTCTTCTCCCCGTCATCTTTCTTGTACCCGTCATTCTTAGCGCTGCCATAGCGAGTCTACTGACAGATACACGTTAGAGGTGTACACTACTTTATATAAGAAAGGGATGAATGCCCCATAACAAGAGGATAGAGAAAAGGGAGCTCATTGACCAGGCACGGACTACAATACGGGTGGCCTGCAAACGTTCGGGACTTATGCAGATCCCAAATACACATCAGCCGGTACCAATAGATAAGAAAAGTTGTTTTTGCATAATATTGCGAAACAAAACACCAGTTGATGTCATCTAATAGGTGCCATTTTGGGATCATTATACACACACCATAATATAACCCGTATGTTGAAGCACAGTACGTCTGACTACGGTAGCCGTAATGCTCCGTGTTCCATCAAGTGGTGCAGCTTCGTAGCAAGCTAAAACATTTTGACGGATTTTTGAGCGCCGTGTGTAATTTTTTATCATCTCAATAAAACATAAAAGTTTTGGTGTTGCTTGCTTACCGGCGCTTGTTAGCGTCATTTATTGAACAGGCTTCAACCTGCAGTCCACACGTACTCTTATGAGTGACTGCCATCTACTGGTCACACTTATCATTACACAATGTACTAAATAAAATTGCTTAGAGGTTGGTAAGCACAACCAGAATGAATATGTAAAGTACATTAGGCGCACCGGGTTATAAGGTCCGCCCGATTGTAGCTGAGATAGGCTCCAGCACCCCCCGCGACCCCAAAGGGAATAAGCGGTAGAAAATGGATGGATGGATGGGTTATAAGGTGCATTGTTAATTTTGGAGAAAATTAAAACAATTTAAGTGCGCATTAAACCCTGAAAAATATGGTATTTTCATTAAATAAACGTATTGCCCTTTCGCATGTACATCGTCATACGTTCCAATCTTTATGCTTTTACACTCCAAGTACTCCTGTGTCCAGGGAGTTATTTCCTAGGTTTGGCAACATTAACAAAAACAACAACAAAAATGATATTGAGAGAATAAAAGTATCGACCGTAATCACTCTAGTATCGATGATATCTTGATAAAGCCTTTTGGATCGACACCACCAATTTATGGATGGATCCGTCTTCCTCTAGCGTAGCATGTCATTTCCTGTCAATAGATAGATAGATAGTACTTTATTGATTCCTTCAGGAGAGTTCCCTCAGGAAAATTTAAATAGCAGCTTACTTTCTGCTGGAACCCGCTTTAATCTACAATTCTTAAACTTTACTAAGAATTTATATCAATGGATGATGATTAGTAGCTTAGGGCGACGGCTCCACACTGTGTATGGAGACACATAATTAGCTGCTAGTTGCTTGTCAGCCGGGAGACTAAAAATAAATCTGTGTCAGCCAGAGTGGATTAGGGTTTGCATTAAAAGGGATTCATCGGAAATGATGATCACATAATTAATACTGATCATGGCCGATCCATCGGCACATCCCTACTTTCCTTTCGTTGCTCACTGAGGGGGGAAGAAAGGGTAATGATTTAATATTATGACCTCTCAGAGCTTTTTAATTAATTAGGAGATCCACTATATTAGCATTCAGCATTGCTTAATTGATGCATAGAGTGAAAAAAAACAAGCAAGACTTGTTTTGCCCGCTCTCTAGGACGCACCTAGTGATGCGACAAAACATTTCAAAGGCTTCCGTCTTGCCTCAAAAAATGTCTTTACGCACTTTCTCCGCCCAGTTAAAGTCGCTCTCCTAAGGCGAAGCAGCTGATTTATTGTCAACACTGCAGTGGCTAAATGTTTGAAAAGCAGGGGATTTTTTTTTATGGCCTCTGAGCCACGAGATGTTGCGTGGAGAAATGGATGGAGACCTCATGACTGCCCGCGGACATGGCAGCGTGTGTGTGTGTGTGTGTGTGTGTGTGTGTGTGTCGGGGGGGGGGGGGGGGGGGGGGGCATTTCTTCCCCCAACTCCCCCTTTTAGTTGTCGTTGTGGGACGCTTTTGTCCGATAAGAAGTCATGCACCACACCCGATTTAAGTCATGTGCTCCTCATTGGCAGCACAAGACAGCGAGGAAGTGCCTGCTTGTGTGTGACAAGGCGGGTACATTTGGTGCTTGTCCTTTTCTCAGAAATTCCATTTGTCCTCTTTTTATGTCTTCAATGTACATGAAAGTATCTACTGTATGAAAGCCTGATGCACTTTCCCAGTGAGTGGGTGTGTCAGCTGTGGGTCAAGACTTTTATTAGTCTGCTCCTGGGGACACTTCCACCCACGCCCTATTCTGGTATACTCTTGACCTTATCACTATGGCTGAGATGCATGTAGACTCAGGCCCTGCAGACATACTGTAAAACTCTGCTGTGACTTTCATTTCTGTACATATACGCGCTCATGGGAGTGCTCTGTGTGGTTAAGTATCAAAGGCAACCGATAATTCTAGCAACTTCAATTGATTCATTGGGAATTTTCCATATATGAAAAACATGATGACCATAGAACTGTACAGGTTTTTTTTTACACAATGTAAAAATAGCCATTCACTAAAGTGATCGTCACACACATACTGGGAATTTGTCCTCTGCATTTGACCCATTCCCATGTTCACCCCCTAGGAGATGAGGGGAGCAGTGAGCAGCAGCGTGTGCCGCGCTCGGGAATCATTTGGTGATTTAACCCCCAATTCCCACCCTTGATGCTGAGTGCCAAGCAGGGAAGGTAATGGGTCCCATTCTTTTAATAGTCTTTGGTATGACTCGGCCGGGGATTGAACTCACAACCTTCCAGTCCCAGGGCGGACACTCTAACCACAAGGCCACTGAGCTGGTCTGAGCGAGCCTTCCTCTCACCAAAGTATTTGTAATTTATTTGACATTTTTATTGTACAACAGTAGGCTGCACAATTAATCACATTTTAATCACAATTGTGGTTACTACGCTTAAATCAAATAGATTGTTGGCCATATCAAAAGGACCACTAACAAGTTCTCTTTATGTATTTGTTGCTACGAAAAATGAATCTGCATTCATTTCCCATAAAATCAATTGGTTTTTGAGTAATCGGTAGATAGTCCCTGCCTTCCATTGACCGACTTGATATGCCGGCCCCTCTTGGTGTGACGTCATCAACAGAACTGGAGCCCATTTCCCCGCACAGACAGTGTGGATCAGGTATGGGCAAATTGTGGATTGCCCTTTAAGCTTTTCAACCTGGCCCACCGGACGCCTCCAAATTATATTTTTTAAACCTTTTGTCACGGCCCCGGTGCACACCAGTACGCATTCATATGTGCGCTGCGCTGGGCGCACCTCCAAGAGCGCGCCGGCGCGTGCCACTCCGGGTGCAGCAAGCGGCTGCAATCAATCAGCAATCCACACACCTGTCGCTGATTAGCTCTCCTGCCTTCTTAAGCCAGCGCAACCTGCTATCCTGTGCCAGAATGTAGCGATCTGTTCCCGTACAGTAAGCCGACAAACCCTATCTCTATGCATCTTTCTCTCTCTGTGCTTCCCCCCCCCCCGTGTTCATTTGTCTCGTGTTTTCCTTGTCGTCATCCGGCAGCTTTCCTCCGTTCCCGTGTCACGAGCTGTGTGTCTCGTCTCCCCGTATTCCCTCTGGTTCTCTGGCTGTTTCTTGGATCTCGACCTCCCGCCTGGACACGGACCTTTGACGCATCTCTATTGCCCCCGACTTCCTGCCTGTTCTTGCCCCTTTTGGACTTCCGCTTCTCGCTCAACACTACCGGTAACACTCAACAGTTCATTTCCACACATAGTCGCACACATACAGTACATCTTTTGGATTAGTTACACGCCTCATTTCCCTTGTATTATATAATAAATGTAGAGTTAACGACATCCCCGCTGTCTGTGCCGTCTTCTTCATAACACCTTTACTATCAAAACTGTAGCCGCCAATATAATGTGCAGTGCATTTTTCAAATTACCGTAAGTCTTGAACTATCGAGACTTTTCCAATGGTTGCAATCTTTGCTTTTAAGTGATATACGTGTTATCACTGTATTTTACGTCATATCACAAAAGCAGATTTCTACAACAAAGTTCTGTTCTGCAGAAAGGTGATATTATATGGATTATTGTTGTATGGATCGGTGGGTAATTGTTGTCTTTTGGGTTCATGTTTCGCCGTGTTTGGTGCATATTTGTTGCATTTGGCTTTATTGTAAAAGATTGATCTTGAGACGGTCATCTGAGGAGTAAAGAGGAGAGATTAATATTACAAACCCCACATTATTTATTTTCATGTACATTTTTTCATTCAGCGAAAAGGCAGTAAAATTCTATTCAGTTTTTTGCGGTGGTCTGTCATAATATTTTTAGCACTCCATCAGTCATATTGAGAGTATTTGTATTGTGTGTTTTTAACTTTTACCCTTTTCTACGGCATTTTGGAAATGTATTTCACTAATGCTGAACAACTTACACATGTTTAAAGTGTTCCTTAAAAAAGGAACCAAGCACACATACTGCAGAATGTGTAACACTTTTACAGCTGAAATATTGTCTCAAAAATCCTTAGTCACAGTCAAACTCACAGTGTCATGTTAAAAATCAGAAATAAAAGAATAAGACCGGTAAATATTGTCACACAATCATCACTCAGTCACTCCTCTATTACACAGAAATATTCTGCTCTTATTATGTGAATTGTGAATTATATTTATATAGCGCTTTTCTCTAGTGACTCAAAGCGCTTTACATAGTGAAACCCAATATCTAAGTTACATTTAAACCAGTGTGGGTGGCACTGGGAGCAGGTGGGTAAAGTGTCTTGCTCAAGGACACAACGGCAGTGACTAGAACCTGGAACCCTCAAGTTGCTGACACGGCCGCTCTACCAACCGAGCTATATCGCTATATACAGTACGTGTGTGTGTATACTGTGTATTTATTGTGTGTATGTATATATATGTCCATCCATCCATCCATTTTCTACCGCTTATTCCCTTTGGGGTACATGACATATATACAATATAACACACACACCGGCCCCCAGACGCATTTTTACTGACCGATAATGCCCCCGAGTCAGATGTGTAAGTTACCCATGCCTTGGGTACTAATACACCCCCATACCATCACAGATGCTGGCTTTTCAACTTTGCGCCCATCACAATCCGAACGGTTCTTTTCCTCTTCGGTCCGCAGGACACGACGTCCACAGTTGCCAAAAACAATTTGAAATGTGTACTCGTCAGACCACAGAACATTTTTCCACTTTGCATCAGTCCACCTTAGATGAGCTCGGGCCCAGCAAAGCCGGCGGCATTTCTGGGTGTTGTTGATAAATGGCTTTCGCAGTCTAACTTGCACTTACAGGTGTAGCGACCAACTGTAGTTACTGACAGTGGTTTTCCGAAGTGTTCCTGAGCCCAAGTGGTGATATCCTTTACACGCTGATGTCGGTTTTTGATGAATACCGCCTGAGGGATCGAAGGTCACGGGCATTCAATGTTGGTTTTCAGTCTTGCAGCTTACATGCAGTGATTTCTCCCGATCTTCTGAACTTTTTGATGATATTACGGACCGTAGATGGTGAAATCCCTAAATTCCTTGCAATAGCTGGTTGAGAAATGTTGTTCTTAAACAATTTGCTCATGCATTTGTTCACAAAGTGGTGACCCTAGCCCCATCCTTGTTTGTGAATCACTGAGCATTTCATGGAAACTGCTTTTATACCCAATCATGGCACCCACCTGTTCCCAATTAGCCTGTCCACCTGTGGGATGTTCCAAATAAGTGTTTGATGAGCATTCCTCAACTCCCTCAGTCTATTTTGCCACTTGTGCCAGCTTTTTTGAAACATGTTGCAGGCATCAAATTCCAAATGAGCTAATATTTGCAAAAAAATAACAAAGTTTTCACAACGTGCCAACTTCACTGGTTTTGGATTTTGTACACGTTACCTTATTTTTACACTTGTGGCATGGTTAAGAATATTCAAACGCACAGTCTCCCTCTTTTCTTCCTTAAATGCTGCACCTCTGCCATGTGTCACCATAGAGTAAATAGTGTTATTTTATTTTGGTTTTAGTGTACAGAGGTTCAAATGACTCAAATGAAAAAAAAAAAAATAGAGCATGATCCTTCTTTGCCATGAGTCATTAAAAGTGTAGTATTTTTGTTGTATTTTTATTTTTTTGTTGGTTGACTTAAGTTTACACTTATATTCCAGTTATGACTATCAATCCCTTCAACATCTCTCTTGGCTCACTTAAATGTTACACCTCCACCACGTGTCAACAAAGAGTGAGTATTTTTTACTTTATTTTAGTGTATAATTGTTACCTTCTTTTTACACTTGTAGCATAGATAAGAATGTTCAAATGATGTTCCCTCTCCCGCAGTCTCCCTCCCCGCTTCTTTAAACGCCGCATCTCCGCCATGTCACACCGCGGTGAGGGAAGTCCTGTTTTGGGGTTGTCTGGCAAACTTCCTGTTTTATGTTGAAAATCTAACCCTCCTCTCGTTTCAGGCCACTTGCTTTTCCTCCTGTGTCACTGGTCTGATGTCTCTCCTGATTGCCTGATTGTGCCCACCTGTGTCACCCTCCCTCATGTGTGTGTAGTCCTCGTCTTCCCATGTCTTGTCAAAGCCGCTAAGTATTGCCTTCATTTATTCTTTGATTTCTCTGTACCCTCTGAAGAAGAGTGATTTTGATTTGCTAAACTTTTTGGTCAGTTTTTGTTTGAGCTAATTTCATAGTGCTCGGCCTTCTTTTTTCCCTCCTCTTGGAGCGCTTTAATTTGTAGATTTTTCTTAGCTCTTTACAGAGAAGTTTCTGTTCATAGCTTTTTGTCTCTTCCTCTCCGTGAGCCATTTTCCTTTTTGTGTAGCTAATCATAGATTGTTGTTTTTGTTTTTAGATCAGTGTAAATTTTGCTATCGCCTTTTTTTCCTCCCTCGGGAGTGATTTTCCGTTTATTGTTTTACGCCCTGTGCTACGTTTCCTTTTTTACTCTAGTGTATCAAGTATAGAGTTTGTAGCCATTTGTTTATTCACTCTGTCCGACGAGAGTTCTTAGAAAACAGAATGGAAGCCTACGTCAAATCGTTCCCCGTCTGCAACTGAGTCCTCATTCTCGCCAAGACCTAACACGCCATGTGTCATCATAGAGTGAGTAGTTTTTTTGTTTTATTGTATAGAGGTTCACTTTTTTCTTTTTATACTCGATTGACCGTTAACAATGTAAAAAATCTAGAGATGTCCGATATCGGACTGCCGATATTATCGGCCGATAAATGCTTTAAAATGTAAAATGTAAAATATAAATTATCAGTATCGGTTTCAAAAAGTAACATTTAGGACTTTTTAAAACGCCGCTGTACGGAGTGGTACACGAACGTAGGGAGAAGTACAGAGCAGTTGCGTCTCCCAGTCATACTTGCCAACTCTCCCGATTTTCCCCGGAGACTCCCCAATTTCAGTGCCCCTCCCGAAAATCTCCCGGGGCAACCGTTCTCCCGAATTTCTCCCGATTTTCACCCAGACAACAATATTGGGGGTGTGCCTTAAAGGCACTGCCTTTGCGTGCCGGCCCAATCACATAATATCTACGGCTTTTCACACACACAAGTGAATGCAAGGCATACTTGGTCAACATCCATATAGGTCACACTGAGGGTGGCCGTATAAATAACTTTAACACTGTTACAAATATGCGCCACACTGTGAACCCACACCAAACAAGAATGGCAAACAAATTTCGGGAGAACATCCGCACCGTAACACAACATAAACACAACAGAACAAATACCCAGAACCCCTTGCAGCACTAACTCTTCCGGGACGCTGCAATATACACCCCCCGCTAGCACCTAGCCCCCCCCCCCCCCCCCCCCCAACCCCGCCCACCTCAACCTCCTCATGCTCTCTCATGGAGAGCTTGTCCCAAATTCCAAGCTGCTGTTTTGAGGCATGTTAAAAAAAAAATGCACTTTGTGACTTCAATAATAAATATGGCAGTGCCATGTTGGCATTTTTTTCCATAACTTTAGTTGATTTATTTTGGAAAACCTTGTTACATTGTTTAATGCGATGTTTTTCAACCTTTTTTGAGCCAAGGCACATTTTTTGCGTTGAAAAAATTCGGAGGCACACCACCAGCAGAAATCATTAAAAAAACGAAACACAGTTGAGAGTAAAAAGTTTAAAGTCAATTGTTGGGTATGACTTTAAACCATAACCAAGCGTGCATCAATATAGCTCTTGTCTCAAAGTAGGTGTACTGTCACCACCTGTCACATCACGCCGTGACTTATTTTGAGTTTTTTGCTGTTTTCCTGTGTGTAGTGTTTTAGTTCTTGTCTTGCGCTCCTAATTTGGTGGCTTTCTCTTTTTTTGGTATTTTCCTGTAGCAGTTTCATGTCTTCCTTGACCGCTATTCCCCACACCTGCTTTGTTTTAGCAATCAAGAATATTTCAGTTGTTTTTATCCTTCTTTGTGGGGACATTGTTGATTGTCATGTCATGTTCGGATGTACTTTGTGGACGCCGTCTTTGCACCACAGTAAGTCTTTGCTGTCGTCCAGCATTCTGTTTTTGTTTACTTTGTAGCCAGTTCAGTTTTAGTTTCATTCTGCATAGCCTTCCCTAAGCTTCAATGCCTTTTCTTAGGGGCACTCAACTTTTGTTTATTTTTGGTTTAAGCATTAGATACCTTTTTACCTGCACGCTGCCTCCCGCTGTTTCCGACATCTACAACGCAATTAGCTACCGGCTGCCACCTACTGATATGGAAGAGTATTACACGGTTACTCTGCCGAGCTCTCGACAGCACCGACACTCAACAACAACACATAATGTGCAGACTATAATTACTGGTTTGCAAAAAATATTTTTAACCCAAATAAGTGAAACTAGATGATCTCCCACGGCACACCAGACTGTATCTCACGGCACAACTAGTTGAAAAACACTGGTTTAATGCATACAGCGGGGCATCACAACAAAATTAGGCATAATGTGTTAAATCATACTTGCCAACCTTGAAACCTCCGATTTCGGGAGGTGGGGGGAGGGGGTGAATTTGGTCGGGGTGGGATGGGGGCGTGGTTGGGGGCGCGGCTAAAAGGGGAGGAGTATATTTACAGCTAGAATTCACCAAGTCAAGTATTTCATATATATATATATATATATATATATTTTTTTTTTTTATTATATATATATATATATATATATATATATATAAAATAAATACTTGAATTTCAGTGTTCATTTATTTACACATATACACACACATAACACTCATTTACTCATTGTTGAGTTAAGGGTTGAATTGTCCATCCTTGTTCTATTCTCTGTCACTATTTTTCGAACCATGCTGAACACCCTCTCTGATGATGCATTGATGTGTGGCACGCACAAAAGTGCTTTCATCAAATGCACTAGATGGCAGTATTGTCCTGTTTAAGAGTGTCACAACATTGCTGTTTACGGCAGACAAACTACTTTACGGTATACAAAAAAGTGACTGCTGTTGTTGTGTGTTGTTGCCACGCTGGGAGGACGTTAATGAAACTGCCTAACAATAAACCCACATAAGAAACCAAGAACTCGCCCTCCATCATTCTATAGTTATAACGTGATTGGGCAAGTACGCTTTTTTATATTGTGGAGGACCTGAGTCCGCCTGAATTTCAGGAGATTTTCGGGAGAAAATTTGTCCCGGGAGTTTTTCGGGAGAGGCGCTGAATTTCGGGAGTCTCCCGGAAAATCCGGGAGGGTTGGCAAGTATGTGTTAAATCCACGACTGTATATATCGGTATCGGTTGATATCGGAATCGGTAATTAAGAGTTGGACAATATCAGAATATCGGATATCGGCAAAAAAGCCATTATCGGACATCTCTAAAAAAATCTGACTATGATACACTTTTGCTGTGTGTCATTGAAAGTTGAGTACAAACGTATGCTCGATCGACACGTCCAGCAAGTTTGTGTGCATATGCAAATGAGCCTGTGTGTTAGGACCCTGCTTTGTGACTCATTCTGACAATAGGCAGGCTGAAGCTGCCGGTCTGAAAAAGTCCCAGCAGGGCTTCAAAGCAGCCTCGGCTACACGCCGTGGACCCCTGAGTGTAAGCCTTCAGCAGCCATGGCGTCTTGGCCAATTGCTTGGACATGTCACACATGTTCCGCTAAAGCAGTTCAAAAGAAGCACGCTGCTCTGTGGGTCCTGGAACTCAAAAAGCCATCAAAGCGGGCATGATTACAGACAAAGAAGTCATAATGTCAATTTTGGGGGGAATAATTTTGGTACTGTTTCAGCATGCTGCAATAAGATACTCTTAAAGTACCAGTAGAGTGGAAAACAAGCTGATTTTATAGGCTTATTTGTGTTTCATTGTATCCATTAAACTAGTGGTTCTCAAATGGGGGTACGCGTACCCCTGGGGGTACTTGAAGGTATGCCAAGGGGTACGTGAGATTTTTTTTTAAATATTCTAAAAATAGCAACAATTCAAAAATCCTTTATAAATATATTTATTGAATAATACTTCAACAAAATATGAATGTAAGTTCATAAACTCAGTGAAGCACAAGCTCAGGTTTCTCACTAAAATGTCTGTCAAAAAGAACTGTGAAAATAAATGCAACAATGCAATATTCAGTGTTGACAGCTAGATTTTTTGTGGACATGTTCCATAAATATTGAGGTTAAAGATTTATTTTTTTTGTGAAGAAATGTTTAGAATTAAGTTCAGGAATCCAGATGGATCTCTATCACAATCCCCAAAGAGGGCACTTTAAGTTGATGATTACTTCTATGTGTAGAAATCTTTATTTATAATTGAATCACTTGTTTATTTTTCAACAAGTTTTTAGTTATTTTTATATCTTTTTTTCCAAATAGTTCAAGAAAGACCACTACAAATGAGCAATATTTTGCACTGTTATACCATTTTAATAAATCAGAAACTGATGACATAGTGCTGTATTTTACTTCTTTATCTCTTTTTTTCAACCAAAAAGGCTTTGCTCTGATTAGGGGGTACTTGAATTAAAAAAATGTTCACAGTGGGTACATCACTGAAAAAAGGTTGAGAACCACTGCATTAAACCATATCCAATTGTATTTACAATCCGCAAAGTATGTGAAAACACCATTTAAACATCACAAAATGTCACAACTTCAGTCAGCCATTTTGAATATTTCACTCCGAATATCTTCGGCTATTTTCGGGGATTGACGTCACGTTAGTAACGCTGACTATGTTATCACATCAGTCATACTGGAAATACTCATACTCAAACATTTGCAAACATTGGAAAGAGATGTGCTGTTTATCGTTCACAATACCTAAGTAAGTCAAGAACATATATGCTGGGCTTTTTTTGTGCATCTGAAATCGTAAATAAATAGCTGAAATTGAGTCAAGAGATCGAGGGTCCACTATTATACCCTCTCTAAAAAGATCCAGAAAGCGCCAACAATACTCCATTTGCATGTCGTGACCTGAAAATTCACTAAAAATGAGTGATATTGTTATTATAAGCACCAACGCAGACGGACTATTTTAACAGTGCATCGATAGCAGTGAGCTAATGCTAGCTTACGCTGCTATTGTTGATATACTATAAGTCGGTGGCTGCTTTTGCTTCGTCACAAACTTGCTAAAAGTAATAAGTCTAGATTATAATTCATGCATCTCTCACCTGGTAGTAGACAAATGTGGCCATGGGCCGACAGGCTGGTCGACTTTCACATCCCCAAGATGGTGAAATAGACCCGAAAAGATGCTTCATGCAGAAACTTTTTTTTTAACCATTTATGAGGATTGTGATTGAATTCTTCATCTAAACGAGATTATGTGATTTCCCATCGGTTGGCATCCCAGCGAGAGTGGAAATATTACAGTAAGTGTTTGTTTTATTTTGGTTTGTTTTGGGGAATAGGTTGATTGGCAACACTAAATTGGCCCTTGTGTGTGAATGTGAGTGTGAATGTTGTCTGTCTATCTGTGTTGGCCCTGCGATGAGGTGGCGACTTGTCAAGGGTGTACCCCACCTTCCGCTCGATTGTAGCTGAGATAGGCTCCAGCGCCCCCCGCGACCCCGAAGGGAATAAGCGGTAGAAAATGGATGGATGGATGGATGGATGGTTAGTTTGTATGTTCAGCACCTAGCAATGCTGCGGATCCCAGTGTCACAATGAAACTGCATCCATCACTCGGCTTCTAAAACTTATTGCTCATCCTCTTTGTGTTTGGGCTCAAAAATATAAGGTCCTGGATCATAATTATTGAACAATTTATTTCCCATGAATTTGTTTTAGTACAAATCATACATCACATTTAAATTTATTATATTCAGTATATAAATTGTTTCACATAAATAAATAAAAAAAAGCTTACGGCCCCATGGCATGATGGATGATGCCAGTCACCCTCTGCATACCGTTCTCAGATCGGTAGGTCGTGAGTTCAAACCCCGGCCGAGTCATACCAAAGACTATAAAAATGGGACCGATTACCTCCCTGCTTGGCACTCAGCATCATGGGTTGGAATTGGGGGTTAAATCACCAAAAATGATTCCCGGGCGCGGCCACCCCTGCTGCTCACTGCTCCCCTCACCTCCCAGGGGGTGAGGATGATGGGTCAAATGCAGAGGTAAATCTCACCACACCGTGTGTGTGTGTGTGTGTGTGTGTGTGTGTGTGTGTGTGTGTGTGTGTGTGTGTGTGTGTGTGTGTGTGTGTGTGTGTGTGTGTGTGTGTGTGTGTGTGTGTGTGTGTGTGACTATCATTGGTACTTTTGAGTAGCCACAGGAGCCTGTTCAGTGCTAGACTGCTTCATCCCAAGTGCAGGACTAATAGATTAAAAAACTCCTTTGTCCGACTGTACAACTCCTCTCTGCGGAAGAGGGGGGGTACTAGGATGACAGGGGATGCAAAACAATAACAATACTGAAATAAACTGCAACAAAAAACAGTGCAATAACAGTGCAATGCATTTTCATAACATAGTCACTACTGCCTAGTTTCTCTTGTTATATTCTTATTTGTACTGTTATATTTTTATTCTTATTGTTGCTTTTTATTTTTATTCTTATTGTTATATTTTCTATTTTATTTCCATTTATACCCCCATTATTTACTTATTGCTTTTTAAATTTGATCTCAATTCTGTACACTGCTGCTGGAATTGTAATTTTCCTGAGGGAACTCTCCTGAAGGAATCAATAAAGGACTATCTATCTATCTATCTATCTATCTATCTTTGTAACAAACACAATGCAATGGTTTCCACACACTAGTTAATTTAGTGTGTTTTACCACATTCTCCTGCTTATTATTTCTAACTTAATTACATGTGCATGGTTCCCAAACCTAAACTAAGGTCTTTTTTCCCCAATTACAAGACTTCTTTTAAGAGTCCCTTGTCTAGTAAGTCTTGCAAAATCCGCTGGGCCTCCCCCCCCCCCCCTAGTTAATGGTTGTAAAAGTGAACTGAATAGGCTTATTGTAAAAGTTTCATATGACAACTACTGACAAACACGTAAATCATATGCCAATGATTTAATTCCCTGTGGGAGAGGAGCGCTAATTAAAAGTTAGCCGTTCCTATTTTTGGATGATAATTATTGTTTTGACCGGGCTAATAATCAAGTAGGTTCTTAATGTGGACGTGAGGACGCAGCTTGCTAACGCCAGTGAATGAGTGAGCAGAGACAAAGATTTAGATGGCAGGTTAAAGACTGTGACCCAGATTTTAAATACGCTCTCTGTCAACCTGATCCCACCGCGCTGCTGTGAGGTCTTCGCTTCTTCCCGTGGTTGCAGGGCGACCGCACGCCGCTCAGTTGGTCGCGGCGCGTCGGTGTAACGTTAACATTTATTTTTCTCCCAAGTTGCTCAGAGCAGAGGGGAAAAGCCCTGGCTTGAAAAAGAAGGCTAGAGAATGAACCTAATTGCATAATTACTTGTATGTCATTACATGGGGCAACAGCTGCCTTACATCACTACCCTGATGTGTCAGTCATGCAAAGGGATAAATATAGTAATTGGAAGGGAGCAGGTTGTAAATAACGTTACCTGCAGGGGAAAGTTAACAAGCCTCCCTCAGGGTTGTGCTCACTCCTTTTCACCTATAGGCCCCTTTAGCAGGAGATCAAATAGAGATGTGTTTGGCATAGCTAATACTGCTTATTTTAAACTAGTGCATTGTTGCTGCAGCCGCGCTTTTCTGAAAAATGTCACCAAAATGCGATTTCAAGTGATTGCCATTGAAGCAACGCTAATTGTAGCTTTTAAAACCACTGCACAGTTCCTGCCATTTATAAGAGTCATTAAACTAAATAGAAAACTGTCATCGCAAATATTATAATGAATTTTATTTCATTTTTTATTACACTTAAAAAGTGCTTCTTTTTTTTTTTTTTTTTTTTACCAATGGATACATCAGGGGTGTCAAACTAATTTTAGATTGGAGGCCACATGGAGAAAAATCTACTCCCAAGTGGGCCGGACTGGTAAAATCACGGCACAAAAACTTAAAAATGAGGACGACTTCAGATTGTGCTTGTTCTATTTTTAAACAAAGAAAACATTCTGAAAATGTACAAATCATAATGTTGTTGGGTTTTTTTACACTTACATGTTGTGGTTAATAGTATTCTACCTTTATTTGTCGTTATTTATACTTTCTGAATAAATTATGTGATAGTGTTCATCAGTCAACTCATTGGTGTTAATTTTCAATATATCAAGATAAAAAAATATCAAAATCAAATTACAGGATGTTATTTATGTAGTTTGCTCATTTTCCTCGACTGGTGCACTGGTTTATGTATTTTTTTTACAAATGTAGCATAATCTACAAAGATACAAATAATTGCTATTGCGACATCTAGTGGACACATTTAGAACAGTGGTTTCTTTCATTCAAAGATTTCGGTTCATTTTTATACTTAGCAAACTCATCCCGCGGGCAGGCTAACATCCGTTCGCTGGCCTGAGCAGGCCCGTTGCCTTATTATGCATGTCCACTGCAGAGGACGCTCATTCTCAGAATGATACACAAACCAGCAAGCACTCTGAACTCCACAGGCCATAAAGCATTAATATGAGATGCCAAATTCAGATTTTTTTGTTAAAATCCGTTATTTGTTTGTAGTCATTCATATTACAAAAAGAAGCGACAATTTGGCACAAGCGCTGCAGTGTGTCAGTAAACATGACCCAATTCATTCAGGCCTTAGTCCTTGCATGTCTGTGGCAATTGCAAGGATTTTTGGCGAACGAGTCAACATTTATTTATCGTATTTTTCGTACTATAAAGCGCACTTAAAATCCTTTCATTTTCTCAAAACTCCACGAATGCTTTTGGTTGTGCTTACCGACTTCAAAGCTATTTTATTTGGTACATGGTGACCAGTAGATGGCAGTCACACAAGAGATACATGTAGACTGCAATATGACTCAAGTAAACAACACCAAAATTGTATATGTTCCATTGAAAATATAGAACATTACACACGAAGCTCAGAAATCTCTCAAAATGTTTTAGTACGACATTGGTAAGCTATGAAGCTGCACAGCTTGATGGATTGTACTGTGCTTCAACATACGAGTATTATTTTGGTGTATGTATAAGGTAAGACATTATCTGTTTTATTATTTGTTTCGCAATATTATGCAAAAGCAACTTTTTTTTTTACCTTCTGGTACCTTTTGTTGTGTATTTGATATCTACATAAGTCCTGAAAATTTGCTCGCGTCCGCCTTTGTAGTCTGTGATGACACCGTAGTCGACAAGCTTCTTTTTCTTATCTTCTTCTTATGTGACATTCATCCTCCGCTGTTGCCATTTCTAATATAAAGTAGTGTAAAGTTCTTACTTATATCTGTCAGTAAACTTGCCATGAAAGCGCTAAAACATACCGGTGTAGTGAGTTTACATTATTCACCCAAGGAACTTTAGTTATTAGAGAGTTCCGGTCGGACGGTTTTTCACGGGACACATTTCCGGCGTTGTTATTGCACTAGTGAGCCACAGATGAGGAGATGCTGCTCCGTTATTGATTGAAGTAAAGTCTGAATGTCATTAAAACAGTTAGCTACATCTTTTGACACTTCTTCCACACCCGTCCTTGCACGCTACACCGCTACAACAAAGATGACGGGGAGAAGACGCTGCCGAAGGTGAGCCACGTATATAAGACCGCCCACAAAACGGCGCATCCTGAAGCGACTGAAAGATGATCTGTAAAACATAATCTATGCAACACTTTGACCAAAGAACCACCATTACATGTTATGCAGACCACAAGGAAGTGTTTTCCATTTAGAAAAAAAGAATAATAATATGACTCCTTTTGATGCGCCCTATAATCCGGTGCGCCTTTTGTATGAAAATAGACCTGCTCATCGGCAGTGCGCCTTATAATCCAGTGTGCCCTATGGTCCGGAAAATACGGTAACTGAATTATTTTGTGTAGGAGATTAAAGTGCCCCTCTAATGCTGGCAACGTTAGCATTTATTTCATCGTTCTGGACCTAAAAATTACATCTACTGTTAAAATTCCCCCCAAAGTGTTCAGGCTTGTTTCAGCACATATCGGAATGCCCACTTTTAGCTCCAAAATGCGGGCGGGCCTGCATCAGCCTGCTGACGTCACCTACAGGAGACTGGAGGCAACTTCACATTGTGTACTATGTGTTTTGGTAGCATCTCATTTATTTTCATGCGTAATTTGAAGGATTTACCAAATGAAGCATGAACCCTCAAGGGGAGAAAGACTGAGTCAGATCCTACGGGAAAATAGAAAAAGAAGAGCAGACCCGGTAAACAAACAGAAGATAAGCCGCTGGTCTTCTATTTTGCGTCCTCTTTTCCTGGAGATGTTTGAGGAAATGCTGAAAGAGATACTGTAATATTGTACATGGTAATTGGGATTTGTTATATACTGTATACATTATATAAAAATATATCCATCCATCCATTTTCTACCGCTTGTCCCCTTTGGGATCGCGGGGGGTGCTGAAGCCTATCTCAGCTGCATTCGGGCGGAAGACGGGGTACACCCTGGACAAGTATAATATAATAAAATAATTAATCAATATATATTATATACTGTGTATATATAATATATAAATATTATATGTTATATTTTATATTGCTACTATGGTACATTTTTAATCTACTTAATACCTGCATTAACTTTTCCATCCTTACCCTTTCCATCCTTTGAAACTTAGCTACTGTGTGGAACAATTTCCCTTGTGAATGTTTATTTTTTGCTCATAAATTCGTTTTTTATTAATCAAGGGTGACAAAAACATGCAATCAGGTGGTTAAAATTATATTTTCACATGCCTTTATCCACACTGTCTGTGTGGAGAAATGGGCTCCAGTTCTGTAGATGATGCCACACCAAGAGGGCGCAACATATCCATTCTGGCGACGGAAAGGCGGCGTTCCAAGTACAGTTATCTACCGATTACTCAAAATCTAATTGACTTATCGGAAATGAATGCCAGATTTATTTTTAGTCGCAAAAAACACAAAGAGAACTTGTCCGTGAAATGTTGGTCATCTGGACACTATGAGTCCTTCAAAGGGGACCTGCACTTTTTTAAATACATTAATACATACATATATAATATACAGGTACATTGCTCCACCACCATGGGAAAGTTCAAAGAGCAGTCAGGGGACCTCACAGACAATATTGTAGACTTGCACAAAACCATCAACAAGAAGCTTGGTAAGAAAGAGACAGCTGTTGGAAGAAACACAAGGTCACAGTCAATCATTTCACAGAGTGGGGTCAGGATGATTGTGAGAAAGCTAAGGTACCAGACCGCCATTACAAGGGGGAGCTAGTTAATGATCTCAAGGGAGTTGAACGCCAATGGTAACACACTTTGCTGTGATAGATGAGGTCCCCTGCTCAACAGGACACATGTACAGACCGGTCTTGAGTCTGAAGGACTTAGACAAAGCAGACTGTAATGAAGCTGCAACAGAGGTCTTTGGCATCAACTCAACATTTGGAGGAAGAGAAATGCTGGAAATTCAGTCACCCCCAACAACAGCATCCCTACTGTCAAATATGGGGGTGGAAACTTTACACGTCTGGGCTGTTTTTTGGTGCCATGGACCGTAGTTTCTTGGATGAGGCGTTCCTGGACTCAGCCAGAACAACTGACAAAGGATCACGGACTGGTCTTCCAACATGACAATGACTCAGAATGTAGAGCCAGGTCAACAAAAGAGTGGGTCAAAAAGAAGTACATTAAGGTCACGTGTACAGCCATCACTCGTCTAATTGGTTCCAGGCCTTACCTGACTAGGATTAATATTAATGAATGTAATATTTTCATAGTTTGATAATAAAAAGTTTATGACCTTGTAAGTATGCGTTTTGAGCCCTCTAAACATGAAATAACCCCCTTTACACTTATACATACATACATACTAGGGGTGTGGGGAAAAAATAAATTCGAATCCCGATTCTCACGTTGTACGATTCAGAATCGATTCTCATTTTTTTTTAAATCGATTTAAAAAAAATATATATATATTTTTATTGTATTTTTATTTATTTATTTATTTGTATTTTTTTATTAATCAATCCAGCAAAACAATACACAGCAATACCATAACAATGCAATTCAATTCTAAAACCAAACCCGACCCAGCAACACTGCAATAAACAGAGCAATTGAGAGGAGACACAAACACGACACAGAACAAACCAAAAGTAGTGAAACAAAAATGAATATTATCAACAACAGTATCAATATTAGTTACAATTTCAACATAGCAGTGATTAAAAATCCCTCATTGACATTATCATTAGACATTTATAAAAAAAAATTAAAAAAGAACAATAGTGTCACAGTGGCTTACACTTGCATCGCATCTCATAAGCTTGACAACACACTGTGTCCAATATTTTCACAAAGATAAAATAAGTCATATTTTTGGTTCATTTAATAGTTAAAACAAATTTACATTATTGCAATCAGTTGATAAAACATTGTCCTTTACAATTATAAAAGCTTTTTGCAAAAATCTACTACTCTGCTTGCATGTCAGCAGACTGGGGTAGATCCTGCTGAAATCCTATGTATTGAATGAATAGAGAATCCTTTTGAATCGGGGAAAAAAATCGTTTTTGAATCAAGAATCGTGTTGAATTGAAAAAAAAATCGATTTTGAATCGAATCGTGACCCCAAGAATCGATATTGAATCGAATCGTGGGACACCCAAAGATTCACAGCCCTAATATATACATACATACACACATACATACAGTAGCCTTGAGTGTGTCCTCCAAGCGTCATTGCTATGGCCGTCACCCGACCACTACAACACAGCCATGACGTAAAAAACACTATCACATCCTGGTTAATTCCTCTAAGTTAGAACGGGACTTCGATGGGCTAAAACCACAGACATGAATTGTTCTGCCAAAAGTCGGTCAACTTGACAGTCGCAGCTACAACCGTTGTCCGTGTTGTTAGCATTGTGTCCCACGTTGTGATTCCACATCGCTTACGCAAAAGGCTCGCCAATGTCATTTGGAGCTGATGATGTTGAAGATGAAGTGCATCAACAGAGTTCCTCTCCACAGCTGCTGTTAGCAGTCGTGTAGTGTTGTCCCGATACCAATATTTTGGTACGGGTACCAAAATGTATTTCGGTACTTTTCGATACTTTTCTAAACAAAGGGGACCACAAAATATTGCATTATTGGCTTTATTTTAACAAAAAATCTTTGGGTACATTAAACATATGTTTCTTATTGCAAGTTTGTCCTTAAATAAAATAGTGAACATACAAGACAACTTGTCTTTTAGTAGTAAGTAAGCAAACAAAGGCTCCTAATTTAGTCTGCTGACATATGCAGTAACATATTGTGTCATTTTCCATTCTATTATATTGTCAAAATTATTAAGGACTAGCAGTAGAAAATGAATTATTAATCTACTTGTTCATTTACTGTTCATATCTGCTTACTTTCTCTTTTAACATGTTCTATCTACACTTCTGTTAAAATGTAATAATCACTTATTCTTCTGTTGTTTGGATGATACCACAAATTTGGGTACCAATCCGATACCAAGTCGTTACAGGATCATACATTGGTCATATTCAAAGTCCGCATGTGTCCAGAGACATTATTTCCTGAGTTTATAAACGTAATCAAAAACATTTTTTATATGAAAAAAGATTTTGTGATGCTAAAAAATAACGATGTAATCATAGTAGCATCAACTAGATACGCTCCTGTACAGTGGATGTTAGGTGTAGATCCACCCGTGGCATTTGTTTACATTTTGACGCAGGTGAGCTACGGTATGTAGTGAAGCATGTTTAACTATTCCTCGTCCTGCAGGGATGACACTTGTAAGAAACTTACTTTATTTGTCGCCATGGAGGCGAGGATTAGTGATTTAGAAGTAGCTAAAACACTGCAGACTGGGGCTGGACTTTAGCCGCTAGCTAGCTAGCCATGTCTTAAAGCACCTCTTCCTGAGGGCGTTTCCGTGTTACCTTTATCCTTAGTTTTTAAGCCAAAATGCGTCCGTTCTCCCTTTTCTGTCTACACGCTGTCTGCTTGTAAGTACTCCGGGATTGTGCACTGCCGAACATGCTCGTCTGCTCATAAAACCAACAATGTCATGACGTGACGACGACGGGGGTGGGGGACCGGTACTTTTTAGAAGCGGTATAGTACTGAATATGATTCATTACTATCGCGGTACTATACCAATACCGGTATACCGTACAACCCTACAGTCGTGTTAGCATTAAGTGGCGTGACGGTACTGGGACGTCTCGTGTCTCGTCTTTTCACATCACTCACGCCAGCGGCTTACCAATGTGAAGGTGTGTTAATGACGAGGCAGGAGTTGACGATGAAGTGCATCAAAAAGTTGTCCCACCAAAAGTTGGTCAACTTCATTGTCTTGGTTTAGATAGCGGTAAAATTAGCTGTCGTGTTTTTAGCATTGTTCAGGAAAGTGTGAAAATCCTTATCCATCCATCCATTCGGGGGCAGCAGCCTAAGCAGGGAAGCCCAGACTTCCCCCTCCCCAGCCATTTCGTCTAGCTCCTCCCGGGGGATCCCGAGGCGTTCCCAGGCCAGCCGGGAGACATAGTCTTCCCAACGTGTCCTGGGTTTTCCCCGTGGCCTCCAACCGGTCGGACGTGCCCTAAACACCTCCCTAGGGAGACGTTCGGGTGGCATCCTGACCAGATGCCCGAACCACCTCATCTGGCTCCTCTCGATGTGGAGGAGCAGCGGCTTTTCTTTGAGTTCCTCCCGGATGACAGAGCTTCTCACCCTATGTCTAAGGGAGAGCCCTGCCACCCGGCGGAGGTAGCTCATTTCGGCCGCCTGTACCCGTGATCTTGTCCTTTCGGTCATAACCCAAAGCTCATGACCATAGGTGAGGATGGGAACGTAGATGGACCGGTACATTGAGAGCTTTGCCTTCCGGCTCAGCTCCTTCTTAACCACAAAGTATCGATACAGCGTCCGCATTACTGAAGACACCGCACCGATCCGCCTGTCGATCTCACAATCCACTCTTCCCTCACTCGTGAACAAGACTCCGAGGTACTTGAACTCCTCCACTTGGGGCAAGATCTCCTCCCCAACCCGGAGATGGCACTCCACCCTTTTCCGGGCGAGAACCATGGACTCGGACTTGGAGGTGCTGATTCCCATCCCGGTCGCTTCACACTCTGCTGCGAACCGATCCAGTGAGAGCTGAAGATCATGGCCAGATGAAGCCATCAGGACCACATCATCTGCAAAAAGCAGAGACCTAATCCTGCAGCCACCAAACCAGATACCCTCGACGCCTTGACTGCGCCTAGAAATTCTGTCCATAAAAGTTATGAACAGAATCGGTGACAAATGCGGACCAAGCTCTGACACTGATCATACAATCCTTATCCATCACCACAAAATAATAATATAAAATACATTTTGGCACAAAATATGTAGAATATGCCTAAATATTTATTTATTTTCTTCTTCGATCTACTGGAGCCGCAATATTTCTAGTCTGTAGTTAACCCCTTCTGTTCAGGAGAGAACACACAGAAGATAATACAAATAATAACAGAAGAAATGAACAAATTAAAAGATGGTTTGACAAAAACAGACTATCTTTGAATTTCTGCTATTTAGTAACAGTTGAAAAGAGCATCATACACGAATACAAATAGACGGAGTAGACATCGAAAGGGTAAAAGAAACCAGATTTTGGGAGTATTAATAGATGATCAAATGAACTGGAAATCTCCTATACAAAACATACAACATAAGGTGGCAAAAAACATTTCAATAATGAATAAAGCAAAATACGTCCTGGGCCAAAAATCACTTCATATTCTCTACTGCTCGCTAGTGTTACCATATCTGAGTTATTGTGTAGAAATATGGGGAAATAACTACAAATGTGCGCTACATTCGCTAACCGTGTTACAAAAAAAATCAGTTAGAATAATACATAATGTTGGATATAGAGAACATACAAACCCTTTATTTGTTGAGTCAAAAATATTAAAGTTCGGTGATTTGGTAAAATTGCAAACAGCTAAAATTATGTACAAAGCAAACTATAACCTGCTACCAAAGAATGTACAACAATTCTTCTCAACTAAAAAGGAGAAATATAACCTTAGAGGAAAAAATAATTTAAAACATTTATATGCACGTACAACACTTAGAACCTTTAGCATATCAGTATGTGGAATTAAATTATGGAATGGATTAAGTAAAGAAGTTAAAAATTGTACTCATATGATTCAGTTCAAGAGGTTGTTCAAAATAATAGTGCTTACAAAGTACAAAGAAGAAGAATTATGAGAAATATTTCCAACCTTATTGGGAATAAGATATTCTTCATCTCAGTATGTTAATGACTGAATTAATTAATTAAATATTACAAAACTGTTGTGTATACTAATTCATAGATGTTATTTTATTATATAAAAAGGTCAGTAAATGATTCTATATATTTGTAAACGCTTTGAAGTGGGAAAGGGGTAGGATTAAATAAGCTTTGCTTCTTCCTACTTCTTTTCGAGCATGATGTAAAATGAAATGATATGAAATTGTGTGATGTATTATGCTGTAAGTGTGTTCATGTTCGAAATAAACTCAAGAAAGAAAAACCTGTTGAGCCATTATAAAGCGCTTTCTGCTTAGACTATAAAAAAAAATTTTAAAGTTCTTATATGGTTCAGTTGTATTATGATAATTTCCTATAATGGACTGTAAGGCGCTAAACTGACATTATTGATTTATTATTGATTTAATGCAATATGAAGGAAACTGTGACATCTTTAAAGAAAAACAATATTTAATGTTGAGTAGCATTGAAATACAAGTTGCTCAATTATTTGAAGGCTAACATAGTTATAAAACATGACATTATATTACGTATAAGGGTGTGGGGGGTGCTTTTTGGTGGAGAAAGGAGTTTTACTTGAGAGAGACTTTGGGTGACGTCCTTCCGCACTTTGACCTGCATGTTCACACAATAGCTCGGTGACCCATATACACTGAAAGAAAGCACAACTTGAAAGGGAGAGGAGCGTGTGCGTGTGCGTGTGCGTGTGTGTGTGTGTGTGTGTGTGTGTGTGTGTGTGTGTGTGTGTGTGTGTGTGTGTGTGTGTGTGTGTGTGTGTGTGTGTGTGTGTGTGTGTGTGTGTGTGTGTGATGGAGGGGAGTAGAACTCTGCACCACTCGGCTCCAGCTCCACTTCCACTGGTGACCCCGCTGTTGTAAATCACAGTAACGTTAGAGCCCATCCCATACAGGTCTGCATGTAACACTGACAAGAAGTCAAGTCATATTTAATACGGGCTTTTTATGATGCCTCTGGCAAGTCGTGTGCATCTGTGTAAAGGAGCAAAGTCACCCCTCCCCACTTCATCCAAATATGTGAGATTAAGCAGATAGGATCATGGCTGATGTGGCCATCAAGATGTTCTACGCCTCTTTATGTGTTTGGTTACAAATCCCTTGGAGTGAGGTTCACTTCTGTGCAAACGCTGCTGGAACAAGTCAAGCTACTTTTGCACTTCTACTCATTACGCATGCATTTTATCCTCATTCACACCCACCCTCGAAGCCACTCGGAAGGAACAAAATAAGTAGACGGGAGAATGTCAGCAGTTTGTTTTTACAAATTGTGGGACTGACTGAAAAACACATGAAAAATGGTGCGTGCAGCCCACAAAGAGTTCCTGCAGTTTTTATGTGGTCCACCTTTCCAAGGCAACGTTTGCCTACCAAATGACCTGGAACTTTACCCGCACTAACTGTGTCACAACGTTACTATTAGACTTGCAAAGGGGCCAACAATTTGCATGGAATTTCCATTTTAAGATGAGCTTGGGAATTTAGAAAAATATTCCAAATGAGTTGGACATGACTTATGTGATAGACAGTGCATCTGGGAAGTATTCACAGCACGTCGCTTTATCCACTTTTTACAATATGTTCATTTTTGTCCTAAAAATTCTAGAGACAATACCTCATAATGACAATGTGAGAAGTGTTTTCTTTAAATGTTGCAAATGTATTCAAATTAAAAAACAAAAAAATCACACGTAAATAAGTATTCACAGCCTTTGCTCAATACTTTGTTGATGCATCCTTGGCAGCAATTACAGCCTCCAGTTTTTCAAGCTTGGCACACCTATCTTTGGGCAGTTTCACCCATTCCTCTTTGCAGCAGCTCTCAAGCTCCATCAGGTTGGATGTGAAGTGTTGGATTTCATCCAGAATGTCTCTGTACATTGCTGCATTCATCTTAGTCTAGTCAGGGAGGTGACCAAGAACTCACTGTCAGAGCTGCAGCATTCCTCTGTGGAGCATACTTGCCAACCTTGAGACCTCCGATTTCGGGAGGTAGTGGGGGTGGAGGGTGGCGGGGGGCGTGGTCGGGGGTGGGGTGGGGGCGTGGTTAAGAGGGGAGGAGTATATTTACAGCTAGAATTCACCAAGTCAAGTATTTCATATATATATATATATATATATATATATATATATATATATATATATATATATATATATATATATATATATATATATATATATAGATAGATAGATAGATAGATAGATAGAATTCACTGAAAGTCAAGTATTTCATATATATATATATATATATATAATAAAATAAATACTGTATATATATATAGCTAGAATTCACTGAACATCAAGTATTTCTTATATATATATAAGAAATACTTGACGTTCAGTGAATTCTAGCTATATATATATACAGTATTTATTTGTATGTATGTATGTATATATATATATATATATATATATAAAAGAAATACTTGAATTTCAGTGTTCATTTATTTACACATATACACACACATAACACTCATCTACTCATTGTTGAGTTAAGGGTTGAATTTTCCATCCTTGTTCTATTCTCTGTCACAATTTTTCTAACCATGCTGAACACCCTCTCTGATGATGCATTCCGCTTCGTCTCCTTGTTGTGTGCGCAGTTGTGCACTGCACTCTCTAAAAGCCGTAGACGTTATTGTCACATATGCATGTCCAGTAAATGGCAGTATTGTCCTGTTTAAGAGTGTCACAACATTGCTGTTTACGGCAGACAAACTGCTTTACGGTAGACAAAACGTGACTGCTGTTGTTATGTGTTGTTGCCGCGCTGGGAGGACGTTAATGAAACTGCCTAACAATAAACCTGGGGGGGCGTGGCCTCCAGCTCTGCCAGAATTTCGGGAGATATTCGAGAGGAATTTGTCCCGGGAGGTTTTCGGGAGAGGCGCTGAATTTCGGGACTCTCCCGGAAAATCCGGGAGGGTTGTCAAGTATGCTGTGGAGAGAAAAGAAACTTCCAGAAGGACAACCATCTCTACAGCAATCCACCAATCAGGCCTGTATGGTATAGTGGCCAGACGGAAGCCATTTATTCGTAAAAAGTTTGCCAAAAGGCACCTGAAAGACTCTCAGACCATAAGAAACAAAATGATCTGGTCTGATAAGACAAAGATTGAACTCTTTGGCGTGAATGCCAGGCATCATTGCTTGGAGGAAACCAGGCACCGCTCATCACCAGGCCAATACCATCCCTTCAGTGAAGCATGGTGGTGGCAGCATCATGCTGTGGGGTTGTTTTTCAGCGGCAGGAACTGGGATACTAGTCAGGATAAAATTAAAGTACCACTGATAGTCTCACACACACACTAGGTGTGGTGAAATTACCCTCTGCATTTGACCCATCCCCTTGTTCCACCCCCTGGGAGGTGAGTGGAGTAGTGAGCAGCAGCGATGGCCGCGCTCGGGAATCATTTTGGTGATTTAACAGGATAGAGGGAAAGATGAATGCAGCAATGGACAGACACATCCTGGATAAAAACCAGCACTTTCCATCCAACCAGATGGGGCTTGAGAGGTGCTGCCAAGACCAATGGGCGAAACTGCCCAAAGATACAGTAGGTGTGCCAAGCTTGTGGCATCGTATTCAAAAAGACTTGAGGTTGTAATTGCTGCCAAAGGTGCATCAACAAAGTATTGAGCAAAGGCTGTGAATACTTACGTATGTACATGCGATTTTTTTATTTTAAAAACATTTGCTACAAAAAAGGACAAAAACATTGTTTTCACAGTGTCTTTATGGGGTATTGTGTGTAGAATTTTGAGGACCAAAATGGACGTATCACATTTTGGAATAAAGCTGTAATGTAACAAAATATGGAAGTGAAGCGTTGTAAATACTTTCTGGATGCACTGTAACTGGTGATTTGGAGTAGTTATTATTAATTAATGGTCAACTGCAGTGTATGACATTGTCAAAACAAACATGACAAAGTGACATGTTTGACATTGATTTAATAATTCAAGCTTACATATATTTCACTAAGCAAGGAAAACAACAATGCATGAAATAATAAGATACAATTCCATCTTTGCGGTGTGACATGTCAAACTGAACAGGACAGAGAACAAACAAAACCAAAATAAAGATGTAATGAAGGAAATATGAAAGTGATTCAATGAGTCAGAAAATAGTAACTCTATAATAATACATTTTGTACACCAAAACAACAAATAATTGACAACAGTGTGTTATGAAGTCTTATGGCTGTGACTCCTTTTCACACTGTGAAAACTATGTTGAACAATAAAAATAGATCAATAGAACATAAATACATTAAAACCAAAAATGTTATGTGACTATAATAAAGGGACAATGTGTAATATTAAAAACTTACAATACGAGGTTTCAAATCATTTGGCTTGTACGCGCCAACGCTATGGCAACTGTAAATCCCTTTCATAATGGTGGACGAGCCAGGACACCGCTGTTGTGATGCAAATGTCACCGCTTATACGCAGTGCTTGCGTACGCACTAAAATGACCAGACAATGTTTATTTTGTAACATGATGTTATAAAACTGTTTCTGAGTTTACTTCTACAATGTTTCGAAATTACAAAAATATAATTTTTTAATACAACTATTACACTACATTACTACACTTCAACAGGTAGTCTAACGAGAAATATATTGTAATAAAAACAACACAAAAAAATAATAAACATAAACACTTTACCTCTTAAATCCTTATGGTGGACCAGCCAGGACACCTCTGTTGTTGTGATGCAAATGTCACCGCTTATTTTTGTGTGCGGTGCTTGTGTACGCACTAAAATGACCAGACAATGTTTATTTCATAACATTGTTATAAAACTGCTACTGAGCTTCTTTTTACAATGTTTGGAAATTCCAAAAACTATAAAAAATAAAAATAACACTGGAATCAATGAGTCCATCACCTCCATTTGAAAAACCTAGCACCTCAGGAAAAAAAATAACAGGTAAAAAAAAAGTCATTAAATGGATTTTGCAAAAATTAAAGCCTTAATTGGCATTAAAAAGCATTACATATGATTTCCAGAGGCATTACAAAAATTCATACGATTGCAATTGGCAACAAAAAGACAACAAAACAAACCACCCAACCCAGTTCTTTAAAATTGTCTTTAGGTCAATTTCCAAAAACTGCACTTTTATAATTACAATAGTACCGCTGAAAAATATGTTCATGTCGTTAGTAAGGGTGACTTGCATTGTTATAATTATATCTTATGATTACATTTGGCCACAGTTGATGTAAGCTTTTCAACTATTCAGCATTATTATTGTCAAATGCTTACAATTGTGTTTATACAGACAATCCTTTTGACTTGATATAATAACAATCTACAGTCACACATGGGCATTACATTGAGTTTGAGTTTATTTGGAACATGCATGCATGCAACATGATACATCACAATTTCCAGTTTCTGTGTTCAACATGTTCGAAAAGGAGTAGGAAGAAGCAGAGCTTATTTAATCCTACCCCTTTTCCTTTACATAGCAGTTGCTAAAACTTTTGTTCACTTCCTGTTCTCAATGTATTCACAATATACTCCGTAAGTAATAACAATAAAAATAAATAAATAATAATTGGTGAAGTAAGTTATATTTCATATGGTGAGAAGATGAGTAAGATTATCTAGAAAATTAATGGATGGATGAAATAAATTCAGAATGTTTATCATGGTTCTACTTCTTTGTACTTTGTAAACACTTTAAGTTTGAAGAGTTTCCTGAAGTGGCTCATATTATTACATTGTTTGTTTTCTTTGCTTAATCCATTCCATAATTTAATTCCTCATACTGATATACTGAAGGTCTTAAGTGTTGTACATTTGTTTTAGGTTGCAATATAAAAGGAATTAAAAAGCATCAAATCAACCTTACTGATACCTGCAGAAACGGAATCTCACAAAATATATTGGGGGGGGGAGAAATCCTCCTTATTTAACAATTTACCCCTCAAAAATGCCTGATACTCTCTGCAATTGAGTAAATAAACATTGCTGTACATTACTTTAAAGCAGCTAAGACTGGTGCTAAAGTAGATGACTTCAGTCCCCCAAAATGCTGGCAGTAGACGACAGGAAATGCCTCGGTTTGGCAAAACAAGACGTAACAAGCTGATTTTGTTGAGATATGATCTGTGACAAATCAAATTTCCTATCCTTCTCAACACGTGCTTTATCTCCAAAATGTGTCCAAATATATAACCGAATACAAATTGGTCAGCTGCTTCAAATCCGAATCACAGGATGACGGGATAATAATGTGACGCAGTACAAGAAACATGAAGGCAAGTACACTGACCGCCAAAAGGTAACGTCTCCCACCTTAGCGCACCCTCCCTCAAAATAAGACCTATTTGTCATTTTTATTGTCCGCGTCTCATTCAAGACCAAAATTCAATCAGAGCTCCCAGCCGCTGAGTGCGAGTCTCAAGCGGCTCCATAAATCAAGCGGTTATTTTCGCATTGTAAGTGCTCACTTGGTTACGTTTGGGTGTAAGGTTGCAAATGGTGGATGTCATTGATACACAGGCGGGGTGTCAGGGCTGCTTGAAAAGCCAGATGGAGAGGAGACGCACACAGCTTTTTATGCACACCGCTTTTTATTTTTATTGTCATTCAGTCGTGATGAGTATTGCAAAATAGGAACATGTGAAATGTTTTGTATCGCTCTTTTCATTAATCAAAAGAGGCCTTTAGGTGATTAATGAGTTTGGTTGCTATGGATGTTGGAGGAGGTCGCTAATTACCTGATAAGTACACTTTATTTCCATCATCACAGCCTGAGCTCTATCTATGTTTTATGATTATGATTCAACTCACACCTTGCCAAGGCTCTGCATGCATTTGGAATGATGAAAGGCAACAGGCTATTTCACTATTCAGCTCACACAGAACTGATTCATGACTACAATATGTATAAATGTAATAATAATTCATAGGACTTTGTTGCATTACAACTAAAAGTCAACAATTAAACACTTTTGGCCCCACAAACTACATTAGAACGTCAAAGGTTTTTTTCCCCATCCGTCCCATAGTCCTTATACTGGCATTAATGATGCAGGCGATGTCACATTGTAACATTTCTAACTTACGAAAGAGTAAAAATTAATTGATCCCTGAAAATATATGTTAAAAACAATTGAATTAATTGAAACACTAAAGGTATGATATTGCAAAAGTTGGTAAAGTCATGAATGCACCTCACTTATATCCCTTAAAACTGGGGTGTCAAACTCATTTTAGATCGGGGGCCACATAAAGAAAAATCTTCTCCCAAGTGGGCCGAATTGGTAAAATCCCGGCACGATAACTTAAAAATAAAGACAACTTCAGATTGTTTTCTTTGTGTAAAAATAGAACAAGCACATTCTGAAAATGTACAAATCATTATGTTGTTTTTTTTTACACTTACTGTATTTTTCGGACTATAAGTCGCAGTTTTTTTCATAGTTTGGCCGGGCTCCAGTGCGACTTATATATGTTTTTTTCCTTCTTTATTATGCATTTTCGGCAGGTGCGACTTATACTCCGAAAAATACGGTACATGTTGCAGTTAATAGTATTCTATCTTTATTTGTCGTTATTTATATTTTCTGAATAAATTATGTGATAATGTTCATCAGTCAACTCATTGGTGGTAATTTTCAATCTATGAAGATAAAAAAAATATCTAAATCAAATTACAATATGTTATTTATGTAGTTGGATCATTTCCTCGACTGGTGTACTAACATGTGGTTTATTTTGTACATATGTAGCATCATCTACAAATATACAAATAATTGCTATTGTGACATCCAGTGGACACATTTAGAACAGCAGTTTCTTTCATTCAAAAATTTCAGGTTAATTTTTATACTTAGTAAACTCATCCCGCGGGCCGGATAAAACCTGTTTGCGGGCCTGATCCGGCCCTCGGGCCGTACGTTTGTCATCCCGTCTTAAAAAAAGGTTAAACACTGTTAATAGCCAAACGTAAAAACCTTCATATTGTCACGCAAAATTACTATTAATGATGACATTTTTATAACATTCATATCGTCACACAAGTGTAAAAAGTAACTAATAGTGAAATGTAAAAAAAAAACTAGTACAAAAGAAAGAAGTTAAAAACTTTTAATAATGAAATGTAAAAACATTTGTATTGTCACAAGTGTAAAAAGAAGCTAAACACAATTATTAGCACTGAGGTCCTCTGTATTTTTTTAAGTGACAAAAAGAAGATAACATGACTGACGGTGAATATTCTTTGTGTAGGACATTATGTGCGCTGTACATGCGGTAGCTCATCTTTTCTCAATATACGATCTTTGGTCATGCACAGTTAAAGTTTAAGTTAAAGTACCAATGATTGTCACACACACACCAGGTGTGGTGAAATGTGTCCTGTGCATTTGACCCATCCCCTTGTTCACCCCCTGGGAGGCGAGGGGAGCAGTGAGCAGCAGCGTTGCCGTCATTTTTTGGTGATTTAACCCCCAATTCCAACCCTTGATGCTGAGTGCCAAGCAGGGAGGTAATGGGTCCCATTTTTATAGTCTTTGGTATGACTCGACCGGGGTTTGAACTCACAACCTACCGATCTCAGGGCGGACACTCTAACCACTAGGCCACTGAGTAGGTTACAGCTACAACAACATAGCGCATTGATGTTTGAATGATGTTAAAAATGGTTTAATATGCTAAACTTCAGCATGTTGCTAAAAAATGGACTGTTATGAAATCATGCTGATTGTCAAAGATGTTAGATAATATAATTGTGTTGCTCAAGGTAATATGTATGTGGTACTGGGATACACACGATTTTAGCCTTTCAAACTCCTCTCCAACTCCAACCACCAATTTTTGACCTCGGTATTTGTCAAATCCTAGTTACGGCCCTGGTTGACAGCATAAGTGTAAAAAGAAATTAAACACTGTCGATAGTAAAATATAAAAAACATTCATATTGTCATACAAGCCTCAAAAGAAGTGAAACATTGTTAATAATTAAGCACAAAAACATTCATATTGACACACAAGTGTAAAAAAAGTAAAACATTGTTAATAACACACAAACATTTATATATTGTTATTAATAAAACATATAAACATTCATACATTGTTATTAATAAAACACAAAAACATTCATACATTGTTTTTATGATCAATGTTTATTTATATAGCCCTAAATCACAAGTGTCTCAAAGGGCTGCACAAGCCACAACGACATCCTCGGTTCAGAGCCCACATAATTGTTAAAAATAAAACATAAAACTATCCATAAAACATAAAACTATCCATACATTGTCAATAACAAAACAAAACATTCCTATTGTCACCCAAGTATAAAAATAAGTTAAACATTGTTAATAATTAAGCATAATACTTTCATATTGTTACACAAGTGTAAAAAAGGTTAAACATTAATAACACAAACATTGATACATTGGTATTAATAAAACATAAAAACATTAATACATTGTTATTAATAAAACATAAAAACATTCATACATTGTTATTAATGAAACATAAAAACATTCATATTGTCACACAAGTGTAAAAATAAGTTAAACATTGTTAATCATTAAGCATAATACATTCATATTGTTACACAAGTTAAACAGTGTTAATAATAACACCAGAACATTCATACATTGTAATTAATAAAACATAAAAACATCCATATTGTAAAAATAAGTTAATCATTATTAATGATAAAACATAAAAACATCCATATTGTCACATAAGTGTAAAAAGAAGTTAAACAGTGTTATTAGTGAGCGGTAAATAAAACAGTAATGACGAGGGTTGGTGTAAAAGTCGGTCACGTGATAAATGCACCTCACCATTTTGCTTACTTTCACGTTCTTACTTGTCACAAAAATAACATAACCAATGAAAAGAAAACATCAAATCAATAAAACGTGTCATGACTACAACCGTTTCACGTTTGAGCAGTCTTCTAAATGTTGGAAGTGTAAAAAAAAAAAGTTAGCCACTGTTATTTAAACAGCTACTGACAACGTGTGTGTTGTTGTTGTTGTTGTTGGACTTCTCTTCTTGTGCACTTTTTCTCTTGAAAACCCTTGTTGAGGCTCCTTTTGGAGACAAAAAAAAAGCAAAACCAGTCAGCACTTTGATGAATTGTGGTGTCAGTCTCTTAAAGTTCTACGCAACTTAACATGTGTTTTTCCCCCCCAAATAATGTATTCCACTTACGAAGTGTCGGACCATAGGAGGCTTTAGAAGGTTCTCCGGTATCTGATGACGAGCACCATGAAGTATGACATCATTACATAACCCAGCCATCCTGTCAACATGAATACATAGCATGGAATTATATTTGAATATTTGGCAACCACGTGAATTTTGGAAAAAAAAAAAAATTGTTGATCCTGGAGTCAAGTGTTGTTGTTCTTATGCTCCAGGAATGAGACGGAGCTTCCAAGAAGGCACACGGCTTCCCTTCAAGCTGTCACGCTGTGGCTATCGTCTAACACTGGAAGCTCCCAAGTCCACTTCAGGTCGTACAATTCAGAATTAAAATGGCAAAAAACAACTTTGATACTCATGCATAGGGTCATGCGTTTTTGCTTTTTATTTGGCTTTTTTGCGACGCGGCAAAAAAAACCACACAAGCGCAGAAGATAACATGTAAAGTAGGCATAGTCCAGTATCACCATGGACGTCATCGTTAGTTTTGCGTGGAGTGAAATTACTGCCAAAACTCTACAAACTCTAAAGATTTTTTCACAAACTCAAAACCTCTACTTCCTCTTCTTCTTCCTCTTCGTTGACGGCAGTGTCGCAAATCAGTGACTCCTTCAGCCTTAAAGTTATTTAGGAGCACCAAAAGCGCGAACTACACTTCTTGCGCGTGAGAAACAAAAATTGCGAAAAATCCGTGCCCGAAGAACAAAATAGTTTTTCTACTTAAAAAAACTTGTTTGTGAAACATTTTTTTGCATACGTCAAACTTTTTTTTCTTTTCTTTTTTTAAATTAATCAATCCAACAAAATTTTACACAATACCATAATAATAAAATTCTAAAACCAAACTCGGCCCAGCAACATTCAGAATAGCAATCAACAGAGCAATTGAGAGGACACACAAACATGACACAAAACAATCCAAAAGTAGTCAAAAGTTTGGTTTGACAAAAACAGACTATCGTTGAATCTCAGTAAAACTTAAATAATGCTATTTGGTAATAATAGAAGAGAAAGTCAAACACAAATACAAATAGACGGAATAGAAATTGAAAGAGTAAATGAAACAAAATTTCTAGGTATAATGATTGATAATTTACAACATAAAGTAGCAAGAAACACGTCAATAGTAAATAAAGCAAAACATGTTCTAGACCAAAAGTCACTTCATATTCTCTACTGCTCGCTAGTGTTACCATATCTGAGTTATTGTGTAGAAATATGGGGAAATAACTACAAAAGTACACTTCATTCACTAACGGTGTTACAAAAAAGATCAGTTAGAATAATACATAATGTTGGCTATAGAGAACATACAAACCCTTTATTTATTGAATCAAAAATACTGAAATTCCACGACATAGTGAATTTCCAATCAGCTAAAATTATACACAAAGCAAACTATAACATGATACCCAAGAATATACAACTATTCTTCTCAAAAAAAGAGAAGAAATATAATCTTAGAGAAAAATGGAATTTAAAACGTTTGTATGCACGTACAACACTTAAGACCTTCAGTATATCAGTATGTGGAATTCAATTATGGAATGGATTAAGCAAAGAAATCAAACAATGTACTAATATGATCCACTTTAAGAAACTTCCAACTTAAAGTGTTTACAAAGTACAAAGAAGAAGAACCATGATAAACATTCTGGATTTATTTCATCCATCCATTCATTTTCAAGATAATCTTACTCATCTCACCATATGAAATATAACTTACTTCACCAATTATTATTTATTTATTTATATTTATTGTGATTACTTATGGAGTATATTGTGAATAAATTGAGAACAGGAAGTGAACAAAAGTTTTAGCAACTGTTATGTAAAGGAAAAGGGGTAGGATTAAATAAGCTCTGCTTCTTCCTACTCCTTTTCGAACATGTTGAAAAGAGAAACTGGAAATTGTGATGTATCATGTTGTATGCATGCATGTTCAAAATAAACTCACACTCAACTCAAAGTAGACTTCTTTTTTTTTTTGAGTTTGTGAAACATTTTGTTTGAAGTGGTGTAACATTTTTCAGTTTGTGAAACATATTTTTGAGTTTGCTGAGTTTTGCCAGTAATTTCTCTCCATAGTTTTTTTTTTTTTTACACTGAGCAAAGCGTAACTTCTTTTTACACGTATATGACAAATAAGAGTTCTAGAATGAGATGCATAGAACATCATTTAAGCTACATTGCAGCATTGTATCAACATTGCCGGGACGGTGGTGGGTGGAGCTGTAGATGGTGGCTTGAGAGTTGAAAATATGTGGAATGTGTAGCTCTGGAGTGCTGGGCAGACTGGGCTGGATCACCTGTACAAAGACAGGCTTGATGAACTACAAGCGAGCATAGCGCTTATGCAGGGTGGGATGACGCAAATACTACAACACAGACTGTTGTCAGCAGGCTGCTTAGCAGGGAGTGACAGAATTGTCACCAAAGCGTCCCGGAAGAGTTAGTGCTGCAAGGGGTTCTGGGTATTTGTTCTGTTGTGTTTATGTTGTTACGGTGCGGATGTTCTCCCGAAATGTGTTTGTCATTCTTGTTTGTTGTGGGTTCACAGTGTGACGCATATTTGTAACAGTGTTAAAGTTGTTTACACGGCCACCCTCAGTGGGACCTCTCTCTCTCTCTCTCTCTCTCTGTGTGTGTGTGTGTGTGTGTGTGTGTGTGTGTGTGTGTGTGTGTGTGTGTGTGTGTGTGTGTGTGTGTGTGTGTGTGTGTGTGTGTGTGTGTGTGTGTGTGTGTGTGTGTGTGTGTGTGTGTGTGTGTGTGTGTGTGTGTGTGTGTGTGTGTGTGTGTGTGAAAAGTCGTAGATATTATGTGACTGGGCCGGCACGCAAAGGAAGTGCCTTTAAAGTTTATTGGCGCTCTGTACTTCTCCCTTCGTCCGTGTACACAGCGGCGTTTTAAAAAGTCATAAATTTGACTTTTTGAAACCGATACCGATAATTTGGAAACCGATACCGATAATTTCCGATATTACATTTTAAAGCATTTACCAGCCGATAATATCGGCAGTCCGATATTATCGGACATCTCTATTGACAAGCATACATTTATGATGGTTCTGCTGGGCAATCGCCTCTTTTCTCACAGCCGTCTGTGTAACTGTGTCAGTTTGCATTGTGCTAAATAAAGACGCAAACTAGGGCTCGCAGTTGAGTTTTATTCTTGATAAATCAAACAGCGTGTGCTGGATGAATAATTATATTTGCATCTTCTCCTCCCAGTATTGTGGGTGTTCTGACGCTCAGCATATGGTTGTATGTATACACTATAAATATACAAAAAACGTATTCTGCTCACTAAAGTGACGCAGTCCTTTGTATACACGTTTGGTCGATCAGCTTTGCGCGTGCTATCAAGTTTGCACAAGTTTAATTACACGTAAATCTTTAGTACACTTATTCTCAAACTCTGGTACACATACTACTAGTGGTACGCGGGCTCCATCTAGTGGTATGCCCAAATGTTAATTCATTATTTAAGTAAAGTTTTTTTTTTTCCTATATTCAAACAGTGTTATTGTTCAAACTGTGTGTAATGTTACAGTGGCCAAAAACAGTAATTATACTAGTTAAATAAAACCTGTGCCTTGTTTTTAATGATTATTTAGGCCTAGTGGGCTACTGTATTTTAATGTTGATCAATCTGGTGGTACTTGGAGAGCCAAATGGTTTTTGAGTGGTGCTTGGTGAATAAAGTTTGAAAACCACTACTTTAGTAGATCAGGCCCATATTACGTAAATTATGTATAGTAGGTATGTCAATCTTACAACAACTCACAATTCCATTCCATTCTGAGGGTGACTGTTCGATTTAGAACTGATTCTCGTATCAAACCGATTCTCGCAATAAATAAAATTTTAAACTTTTTTCAAAACAGGTTGCAGGTTCCATAAGCTCCTCTTTTTGGCTGCTGACGAATGATGTATACACCCAGCGAGAAGGTGCAAAAATGGTCCAAAAACAAAAAAATTATTGGTTTTTTTTTTAAATATAAAAATGTGAGAAACATTTTTTTTTGCGAATGGATTTGTAAAAATTATAAATTGATTTAGATTTTTCTGAGCGCCCCTTATGTCGAGCTTTTGTGCAATTGTGTGCTAACCTGTCTAGCTCCTAGCAGCCTATAGCCTACCATGTTTACCTTTTGTAAATTACTTCACTATATACTTGCCAACCCTCCAGGATTTTCCGGGAGACTCCCGAAATTCAGCGCTTCTCCCAAAAACCTCCCGGGACAAATTTTCTCCCGAAAATCTCCCGAAATTCAGGCGGACCTGAGTGACGTGTCGACAGCCTGTTTTCACGTCCGCTTTCCCACAGTATAAAGAGCGCGCCTGCCCCAATGACGTTATAACTGGAGAATGATCGAGGGTGAGTTTTTAGTTTCTTATGTGGGTTTATTGTTAGGCAGTTTCATTAGCGTCCTCCCAGCGCGGCAACAACACACAACAGCAGTCACGTTTTCGTCTACCGTAAAGCAGTTCGTCTGCCGTAAACAGCAATGTTGTGACACTCTTAAACAGGACAATACTGCCATCTACTGTACATGTATATGTGACAATAACATCTAGGGCTTTTAGAGAGTGCAGTGCACAACTGCGCACACAACAAGGAGATGAAGCAGAATGCATCATCAGAGAGGGTGTTCAGCATGGTTAGAAAAATAGTGACAGAGAATAAAACAAGGATGGACAATTCAATCCTTAACTCAACAATGAGTAGATGAGTGTTAATAAATGAACACTGAAATTCAAGTATTTCTTTTATTTATATATATATATATATATATATATATATATATATATATAATATATATATATGTATGTATATATATATGTATATATATGTATATATATGTATATATAATTCACTGAAAGTCAAGTATTTCTTATATATAGATATATATGAAATACTTGACTTGGTGATATCTAGCTGTAAATATACTCCTCCCCTCTTAACCTCCAACCTATCGGGACATCCCTAGTTAAAATCTTACTTAAAAACTTAGTGCATGCTTTATGATGTTTCAGTTTGACACTGAAACGGATTACCTCTATCTCCAAGCTCTAATTGTGTTTACCCTTAGAGTTACTCTCATGTAAACAGTGCCACTTAGTTCTTGTTCACACTGGTTGGTAAAATCCGCAGACTCGTTGTTTGGCAACATTAAGACAAAAGTGTGAAAAGTACAAGAACACAACTGTCCCACTGCCACTGAATGTGGTTACGTCAACTCCAAGACCGAGCAGAGCAGCAGCTAATGTTTTCCAAGAAGCTTAAATAACTTCCATCGTTAGTTTTGCGTGGAGTGAAATTACTGCCAAAACTCTACAAACTCTAAAGATTTTTTCACAAACTCAAAACCTCTACTTCCTCTTCTTCTTCCTCTTCGTTGACGGCAGTGTCGCAAATCAGTGACTCCTTCAGCCTTAAAGTTATTTAGGAGCACCAAAAGCGCGAACTACACTTCTTGCGCGTGAGAAACAAAAATTGCGAAAAATCCGTGCCCGAAGAACAAAATAGTTTTTCTACTTAAAAAAACTTGTTTGTGAAACATTTTTTTGCATACGTCAAACTTTTTTTTCTTTTCTTTTTTTAAATTAATCAATCCAACAAAATTTTACACAATACCATAATAATAAAATTCTAAAACCAAACTCGGCCCAGCAACATTCAGAATAGCAATCAACAGAGCAATTGAGAGGACACACAAACATGACACAAAACAATCCAAAAGTAGTCAAAAGTTTGGTTTGACAAAAACAGACTATCGTTGAATCTCAGTAAAACTTAAATAATGCTATTTGGTAATAATAGAAGAGAAAGTCAAACACAAATACAAATAGACGGAATAGAAATTGAAAGAGTAAATGAAACAAAATTTCTAGGTATAATGATTGATAATTTACAACATAAAGTAGCAAGAAACACGTCAATAGTAAATAAAGCAAAACATGTTCTAGACCAAAAGTCACTTCATATTCTCTACTGCTCGCTAGTGTTACCATATCTGAGTTATTGTGTAGAAATATGGGGAAATAACTACAAAAGTACACTTCATTCACTAACGGTGTTACAAAAAAGATCAGTTAGAATAATACATAATGTTGGCTATAGAGAACATACAAACCCTTTATTTATTGAATCAAAAATACTGAAATTCCACGACATAGTGAATTTCCAATCAGCTAAAATTATACACAAAGCAAACTATAACATGATACCCAAGAATATACAACTATTCTTCTCAAAAAAAGAGAAGAAATATAATCTTAGAGAAAAATGGAATTTAAAACGTTTGTATGCACGTACAACACTTAAGACCTTCAGTATATCAGTATGTGGAATTCAATTATGGAATGGATTAAGCAAAGAAATCAAACAATGTACTAATATGATCCACTTTAAGAAACTTCCAACTTAAAGTGTTTACAAAGTACAAAGAAGAAGAACCATGATAAACATTCTGGATTTATTTCATCCATCCATTCATTTTCAAGATAATCTTACTCATCTCACCATATGAAATATAACTTACTTCACCAATTATTATTTATTTATTTATATTTATTGTGATTACTTATGGAGTATATTGTGAATAAATTGAGAACAGGAAGTGAACAAAAGTTTTAGCAACTGTTATGTAAAGGAAAAGGGGTAGGATTAAATAAGCTCTGCTTCTTCCTACTCCTTTTCGAACATGTTGAAAAGAGAAACTGGAAATTGTGATGTATCATGTTGTATGCATGCATGTTCAAAATAAACTCACACTCAACTCAAAGTAGACTTCTTTTTTTTTTTGAGTTTGTGAAACATTTTGTTTGAAGTGGTGTAACATTTTTCAGTTTGTGAAACATATTTTTGAGTTTGCTGAGTTTTGCCAGTAATTTCTCTCCATAGTTTTTTTTTTTTTTACACTGAGCAAAGCGTAACTTCTTTTTACACGTATATGACAAATAAGAGTTCTAGAATGAGATGCATAGAACATCATTTAAGCTACATTGCAGCATTGTATCAACATTGCCGGGACGGTGGTGGGTGGAGCTGTAGATGGTGGCTTGAGAGTTGAAAATATGTGGAATGTGTAGCTCTGGAGTGCTGGGCAGACTGGGCTGGATCACCTGTACAAAGACAGGCTTGATGAACTACAAGCGAGCATAGCGCTTATGCAGGGTGGGATGACGCAAATACTACAACACAGACTGTTGTCAGCAGGCTGCTTAGCAGGGAGTGACAGAATTGTCACCAAAGCGTCCCGGAAGAGTTAGTGCTGCAAGGGGTTCTGGGTATTTGTTCTGTTGTGTTTATGTTGTTACGGTGCGGATGTTCTCCCGAAATGTGTTTGTCATTCTTGTTTGTTGTGGGTTCACAGTGTGACGCATATTTGTAACAGTGTTAAAGTTGTTTACACGGCCACCCTCAGTGGGACCTCTCTCTCTCTCTCTCTCTCTGTGTGTGTGTGTGTGTGTGTGTGTGTGTGTGTGTGTGTGTGTGTGTGTGTGTGTGTGTGTGTGTGTGTGTGTGTGTGTGTGTGTGTGTGTGTGTGTGTGTGTGTGTGTGTGTGTGTGTGTGTGTGTGTGTGAAAAGTCGTAGATATTATGTGACTGGGCCGGCACGCAAAGGAAGTGCCTTTAAAGTTTATTGGCGCTCTGTACTTCTCCCTTCGTCCGTGTACACAGCGGCGTTTTAAAAAGTCATAAATTTGACTTTTTGAAACCGATACCGATAATTTGGAAACCGATACCGATAATTTCCGATATTACATTTTAAAGCATTTACCAGCCGATAATATCGGCAGTCCGATATTATCGGACATCTCTATTGACAAGCATACATTTATGATGGTTCTGCTGGGCAATCGCCTCTTTTCTCACAGCCGTCTGTGTAACTGTGTCAGTTTGCATTGTGCTAAATAAAGACGCAAACTAGGGCTCGCAGTTGAGTTTTATTCTTGATAAATCAAACAGCGTGTGCTGGATGAATAATTATATTTGCATCTTCTCCTCCCAGTATTGTGGGTGTTCTGACGCTCAGCATATGGTTGTATGTATACACTATAAATATACAAAAAACGTATTCTGCTCACTAAAGTGACGCAGTCCTTTGTATACACGTTTGGTCGATCAGCTTTGCGCGTGCTATCAAGTTTGCACAAGTTTAATTACACGTAAATCTTTAGTACACTTATTCTCAAACTCTGGTACACATACTACTAGTGGTACGCGGGCTCTGGTGGTACTTGGAGAGCCAAATGGTTTTTGAGTGGTGCTTGGTGAATAAAGTTTGAAAACCACTACTTTAGTAGATCAGGCCCATATTACGTAAATTATGTATAGTAGGTATGTCAATCTTACAACAACTCACAATTCCATTCCATTCTGAGGGTGACTGTTCGATTTAGAACTGATTCTCGTATCAAACCGATTCTCGCAATAAATAAAATTTTAAACTTTTTTCAAAACAGGTTGCAGGTTCCATAAGCTCCTCTTTTTGGCTGCTGACGAATGATGTATACACCCAGCGAGAAGGTGCAAAAATGGTCCAAAAACAAAAAAATTATTGGTTTTTTTTTTAAATATAAAAATGTGAGAAACATTTTTTTTTGCGAATGGATTTGTAAAAATTATAAATTGATTTAGATTTTTCTGAGCGCCCCTTATGTCGAGCTTTTGTGCAATTGTGTGCTAACCTGTCTAGCTCCTAGCAGCCTATAGCCTACCATGTTTACCTTTTGTAAATTACTTCACTATATACTTGCCAACCCTCCAGGATTTTCCGGGAGACTCCCGAAATTCAGCGCTTCTCCCAAAAACCTCCCGGGACAAATTTTCTCCCGAAAATCTCCCGAAATTCAGGCGGACCTGAGTGACGTGTCGACAGCCTGTTTTCACGTCCGCTTTCCCACAGTATAAAGAGCGCGCCTGCCCCAATGACGTTATAACTGGAGAATGATCGAGGGTGAGTTTTTAGTTTCTTATGTGGGTTTATTGTTAGGCAGTTTCATTAGCGTCCTCCCAGCGCGGCAACAACACACAACAGCAGTCACGTTTTCGTCTACCGTAAAGCAGTTCGTCTGCCGTAAACAGCAATGTTGTGACACTCTTAAACAGGACAATACTGCCATCTACTGTACATGTATATGTGACAATAACATCTAGGGCTTTTAGAGAGTGCAGTGCACAACTGCGCACACAACAAGGAGATGAAGCAGAATGCATCATCAGAGAGGGTGTTCAGCATGGTTAGAAAAATAGTGACAGAGAATAAAACAAGGATGGACAATTCAATCCTTAACTCAACAATGAGTAGATGAGTGTTAATAAATGAACACTGAAATTCAAGTATTTCTTTTATTTATATCTTAGAGTTACTCTCATGTAAACAGTGCCACTTAGTTCTTGTTCACACTGGTTGGTAAAATCCGCAGACTCGTTGTTTGGCAACATTAAGACAAAAGTGTGAAAAGTACAAGAACACAACTGTCCCACTGCCACTGAATGTGGTTACGTCAACTCCAAGACCGAGCAGAGCAGCAGCTAATGTTTTCCAAGAAGCTTAAATAACTTCCATTGACAGCCTTAATAGAAGCAGGGGAGACGTTTGGGGGGTAAATAGGTTTTCCCTTTTTCCTTGTTTCGTAATATCTTCAGAGCCAAGCTTGGCATAAAGGAACTGGAGGGCCTTGGAGTGAGCCATGGGGCTCAGTTGTAGCTGCAATGTTGCCTTGCCTTCTTTGTGTTTCTGCAACACGGACCCAAACTGCCCTCGCTGTGTGTGGGGAGCAACATGGCCACCTTTCCGTGCCAGTGAAGAGGTTGGAAGCATAAAAGACTGCCGGCTTGTTTCATGTTTGTTTGGCAAGCTTTGGCAGGACGGCATCTCGCTGCCAAAGCAAACACCCACTTTCATTTTTCTGACTCCGCGCGCAAGCTCGTGACTGTACTGTATCTGCAGCACATCTGCCAATCGCCTCGCGGTTACAAAACACGACAACGTTGGAGTTCAATTCCCTATGATATTGCAATGCAAAAGGAATGGGAGGTTGAGATGTGGCGACATGCATCGTCGAGCCCAAAGTGGTGCTCAGGGAGGGCGAGCACATCTCCACTCGGAGGTTCTGCATTTGTGGAATAGTTTCACACAATGCAAATGTGGCTCCAGTAAATATGAAGCGCAAACATAATCACAGAGACAAACGGGACACTCGAGCGCACTGCTGATTGAACTGAACTGGTGCAGAAAAGACACAATGGCCGAGAGCAGCCTGACATTCCTTATAGGTTTGTGTGTGCACAGGGCCTGACGCCTGACTTACTACACATGTAGCTGAGGGTCATGTGACTTGTTTACGTGCACCACCTGGGCATTCTCTGTGGAGGTTTACACTAGAAATGTCCGATAATGGCTTTTTTGCCGATATCCGATATTCCGATATTGTCCAACTCTTAATTACCGATACCGATATCAACCGATACCGATATATACAGTCGTGGAATTAACACATTATTATGCCTAATTTTGTTGTGCCCCGCTGGATGCATTAAACAATGTAACAAGGTTTTCCAAAATAAATCAACTCAGGTTATGGGAAAAAAATGCCAACATGGCACTGCCATATTTATTATTGAAGTCACAAAGTGCATTATTTTTTTTAACATGCCTCAAAACAGCAGCTTGGAATTTGGGACATGCTCTCCCTGAGAGAGCATGAGGAGGTTGAGGTGGGCGGGGGTGGGGGCGGGGTTATGGGTAGGGGCTAGCGGGGGGTGTATATTGTAGCGTCCCGGAAGAGTTAGTGCTGCAAGGGGTTCTGGGTATTTGTTCTGTTGTGTTTATGTTGTGTTACGGTGCGGATGTTCTCCCGAAATGTGTTTGTCATTCTTGTTTGGTGTGGGTTCACTGTGTGGCACATATTTGTAACAGTGTTAAAGTTGTTTATACGGCCACCCTCAGTGTGACCTGTATGGCTATTGACCAAGTATACTTGCATTCACGTGTGTGTGTGAAAAGCCGTAGATATTATGTGATTGGGCCGGCACGCAAAGGCAGTGCCTTTAAGGTTTATTGGCGCTCTGTACTTCTCCCTACGTCCGTGTACCACTCCGTACAGCGTCGTTTTAAAAAGTCATAAATTTAACTTTTTGAAACCGATACCGATAATTTCCGATATTACATCTTAAAGCATTTATCGGCTGATAATACATATAAATATAAAACCTCCCGGGACAAATAGTATCCCGAAAATCTCCCGATTTTCAGCCGGAGCTGGAGGCCACGCCCCCTCCAGCTCCATGCGGACCTGAATGAGGACATCCTTTTTTCACGACGGGAGGACAACAGGGTGACAAGAACTAAATCATCAAGACAAGAGATAAATTGTATTATTATGTTTATCTTACCTAAAAATAAATATATTTATTAATTTAATAATAAGGGCTTCACGGTGGCAGAGGGGTTAGTGCATCTGCCTCACAATACGAAGGTCCTGAGTAGTTTTGGGTTCAATCCCGGGCTCGGGATCTTTCTGTGTGGAGTTTGCATGTTCTCCCCGTGACTGCGTGGGTTCCCTCCGGGTACTCCGGCTTCCTCCCACTTCCAAAGACATGCACCTGGGGATAAGTTGATTGGCAACACTAAATTGGCCCTAGTGTGTGAATGTGAGTGTGAATGTTGTCTGTCTATCTGTGTTGGCCCTGCGATGAGGTGGCGACTTGTCCAGGGTGTACCCCGCCTTCCGCCCGATTGTAGCTGAGATAGGCTCCAGCGCCCCCCGCGACCCCAAAAAGGGAATAAGCGGTAGAAAATGGATGGATGGAATTTAATAATAAAAAAAACGAAATAAATTTTTACTATATTTTGCTAAAAACATCAAAATTAATTGTATTTTTATTTGTATTTTTTCTGACTCTTTATTACATCCAGGCATTAGAATTATACATTAAAATAAATATATTTGAAATAATTATTTTTAAATTATCATAATAATTCATTTAAAATGACCATATTTAATTATTAAAATAATTGCTTGTTAATCAACAACTTTAGCATTTTATTCATTACATTTTGAAGCTCTCAGAAGCCAAGTTATGTTATATTCCTTAATATTTATTTATGCAAGTTTGAAGTATCAATTATCTAAACACAGTTTTATTTGCATATTTTCAGGATGTATATATGTATGTATGTATGTATATATATGTGTATATATATATATGTATGTGTATGTGTATATATATATATATATATATATATATATATATATATATATATATATATGTATGTATGTATGTATGTATGTATGTATGTATGTATGTATGTATGTATGTATGTATGTATGTATGTATGTATGTATGTATGTATGTATGTATGTATGTATGTATGTATGTATGTATGTATGTATGTATGTATGTATGTATGTATGTATGTATATATGTATGAAATACTTGACTTGGTGAATTCTAGCTGTCAATATACTCCTCCCCTCTTAACCACGCCCCCAACCACACCCTGCCCCACTCCCGACCACGCCCCCAGCCCCCACCTCCCGAAATCGGAGGTTTCAAGGTTGGCAAGTATGCAAACAGTGCACCCCCGAATACTAAATCTACAGTGTAGTAAACGTTTGGATATTTTAAAAAGAATGGTCTGTTGGATAAAAGCATGGCCATTTGTAACCTTTGGAAAGCCGCCATAAAGTAGCGACCTACCAACTGGCAAGAGAAGAACACTGATTAGAAAGACTTCCTGCCCCAACTTAGCCACAACTCTGTAAGTAATCACAGCATCTACTTCACTGTTCATTGTGCTGAAGATGAAGACCTAGCTGCACAGTAACTAGCAGAATGGCACTTTGAAAAGTATGTGAGCTTCTACAATGAAGCTGCTGTTTAGTTTAGTTTACTTTGTGGCACTTAATTGTATCTTTCACTTGTGCTACTGTGGTGTTTAACACCTCTACTTGAGGCACAGCTTGCTTTCCTCTGTATTGTATGGTTGCTACCTGGGCAAACGACAGTAAATACCTGGTAGCTTTTTCAAAAGTGTTTTGTTTACATCTTGTTTTTGCAAAGTTTATGGATTGCAATGCCTTGAAGTTAATAGTTCTACTATTTGCTCATAATTATTACATTATTAATTATTATTTTTATGTGTCTATTTAAAAAATAAACACATGACTCTGTTCTGACATGATACATGATCCATTTAAATTAACTTTCACCATGCAAAGCCTCCATCTGTTTTAAAAAGTATTGTTAGTGTATTGTATCGTAACTCGTGTATCTAGATTCATGTCTAATCGCCATTTAAGGTAGAGATGCACACCTCGATTAGCTATGAAAATATTTGATTTATAATGATTCCTAAATCGTGGAAATTAATTTATTGCAGTCATGTCCGGAACCAATTAACAGCGATAAACGAGGGACAGCTGTACTTGTTTTTTTCACTCTGCTTTTATATTTCTGAAAATAGAGAAAACCTATTTCATTCACCCCCCGTGGATAATCATTTTTAAATACGTAACAATAAAGCAGAAAATACTGCATAACTGTACACAACATTGTAACTTTTTGATTGTGCCAACCTTGCCAGCATGAATAACGGCAGTCTTCTGTGTATTAGTTCTGCAGATAACATAAACCAAATTATTAGAAACAAGTCTCAGTGTGATGCAGTACAGTTGCATACCACTGCAAACAATAATCGCATTGTTAAATGAATACAATCCAGACTGTAGTGTTGTCCCTGTTACGGTTTGGTTGCAGCTTATTGCGAGGTTTGTTCTCTCAGGATGCAAACGGACGACTCCGGACAGGACTTGCAGGTAGGAACATGATTTAATCGTAAATTAACACTCAAAGAGGTACAAAACAGAAAACAAACCGACGGAACAAGGTGCCGATCGCACCTGAAGCTAAGGCTACTACTTAGCACAGACTATAGATCACTAGCAGGGGCTAGGAGACAAGCAAAACTTACGTAACAGTAGCGTGACGCAAACAAAGAAGCCAGACTGACTGACTGGCAAAGGCAGGCTTAAATAATGTATCTGATTACAAACAGGTGCGCGTTTCGAACACAAGAGGCAGGTGAAACTAATACGTAGCCATGGTAACAAACTCAGAGGTGCATAAACAGGAACTCAAGGAGTCCAAAACTAACAGAAAACACAAGTGACTTGAAAAACTTAAACAGACTATGATCCGGGCAGCGGATCATAACAGTCCCGATACTAATATTTCGATACTTCTATAAATAAAGGGGACCACAAAAAAATTGCGATTTTGGCTTTATTTTTAACAAAAAGTCTTACGATACATTAAACATGTTTCTTATTGCAAGTTTGTCCTTAAATAAAATAGTGAACATACAAGACAACTTGTCTTTTAGTAGTAAGTAAACAAGCAATGACTGCTAATTAAGCTGATGATGTATGCAATAACATATTGTCTTTTTTATTGGATTATTTTGTCAACATTATTAAGGACAAGTGGTAGAAAATCAATTATTAATCTACTTCTTCATTTACTGTTAATATCTGCTTACTTACTCTTTTAACATGTTCTATCTACACTTCTGTTAAAATGTAATAATCACTTATTCTTCTGTTGTTTGGATGCTTACATTAGTTTTGGATGATACCACAAATTTAGGTATCGATACCATATTTAAAGTCCTCATGTGTCCCGGGACATATTGACTGAGTTTATAAACATATTATACATTTAAAAAAACGAAAGATCTTGTAATGCTAAAAAGAATCGATGTAATCATATCGACTAAATACACTCCTGTGCTTGGTATCATTACAGTGGATGTTAGGTGTAGATCCACCAACGGCGTTTGTTTACATTAAGGAACGGCGTCATTAGCGGTGACCGGTACTTTTTAGAGGCGGTATAGTACGAAATAGGATTCATTAGTATCGCGGTACTATACTAATACGTGTATACCATACAACCCTACCAGACAGTGTCAATTTATACGAATGTCATTATCTTTGCAAACATTTTTGGATACACTAGTTCTTGTACATTGTGCATGTATCCTGAATATTGTGGCTGGTGGTTGTGTTAATATGTTTGTGTATGAAGGCTTTGTACAGTCCCTTCAGGAACTTGCGGTGTCGCAATCGCGTCAATTTTACACTAATTTAATCCCTGCGATTTATGCACCACCTCCCAACTTTCCCTGCACATTTTGAGGCGCTCAAACACGCACGTCAACTGTCTAATTAAATTGTGTTTCTTGTGTAAACAAAGCAGGGACAGCAAAGTGTAACAATATATCATTTGTTTGATCATATTGTTAGCTCAGACCTACTTACGTTTCCCGTCTACACCCCCATGAATTCTGGGTAATGTAGTATATAAACATTTAACAACACACCCGCATCCTCACTTCCTAGTTTACTTGAATTTATACACAATGGAACCTCAAATTAAGAACCTAATTGGTTTTTGAACAGGGTTCGTAAATAGAAACGTTAATAATTGTAAGAAAAAGTGTTACCATGTTTCGTTTACCAACAAAAATGGATCACTAAAAATGAATTTGTTATTAATAATTTGATCACAAGTTGTTTCAATGTTATTTAAAAAAGATTAAGCCTCAAAACATTGCAGGTTTTGCCGCAACTTCCTGAAAAAGGCTGACACAAAGTTAAGCATTTTAGGTTGCACTGATCACAAAAAATATCCTGTGAAATCCTGGAGGGATTGTTTGTGCATCAACCCCTTCAGAGCAGCTGTGGCCAAGGCAAAGTCACATTTCGTGCACCTCCCGAAGTTGAAACCACCACTAAAAGTAGTCCAATCTATACTCCAACCAGCATTTTGTTTAAAAGTCAAACAGGACTTGAAATTCAAACATCATCGTTCATTACTCCATTTTCTACCATTTGTCCCTCTCTGGGTCGCCGGGGGGATGGATGGAATGGAGTGGCGGGGCGCTATCCCAGCTGCATTCGGACGGAAGGAGGGGTACACCCTGGACAAGTCGCCAACTCATGGCAGTGATGATAACCACCCAACCAAAAATGGAACTTATTGCGACGTTGGCAAGTAGGGGTGTGGGAAAAAATCGATTCGAATTCGAATCGCGATTCTCACGTTGTGCGATTCAGAATCAATTCTCATTTTTAAAAATAGATTTTTTTTTTAATTTATTTATTTAAAAAAAATAAAAAATGTAATTAATCAATTCAACAAAACAACAATACACAGCAATACCATAACAATGCAATCCAATTCCAAAACCAAACCCGACCCAGCAACACTCAGAACTGCAACAAACAGAGCAATTGAGAGGAGACACAAACACAATCCAAAAGTAGTGAAACAAAAATGAATATTATCAACAACAGTATCAATATTAGTTACAATTTCAACATAGCAGTGATTAAAAATCCCTCATTGACATTATCATTAGACATTTATAAAAAGAATTAAAAAAAAAGAACAATAGTGTCACAGTGGCTTTCACTTGCATCGCATTTTCACAAAGATAAAATAAGTCATATTTTTGGTTCATTTAATAGTTAAAACAAATTTACATTATTGCAATCAGTTGATAAAACATTGTCCTTTACAATTATAAAAGCTTTTTACAAAAATCGACTACTCTGCTTGCATGTCAGCAGACTGGGGTAGATCCTGCTGAAATCCTATGTATTGAATGAATAGAGAATCGTTTTGAATCGGGAAAATATCGTTTTTGAATTGAGAATCGCGTTGAATCGAAAAAAATCGATTTTGAATCGAATCGTGACCCCAAGAATCGATATTGAATCGAATCGTGGGACACCCAAAGATTCGCAGCCCTATTGGCAAGGGTCAGTACAACATGTACAATACAATTCTTCTCTATAAACAAACACCTCTACTGGTCTGTCAGACAGCAAATTTGTTGACAAACTATTTTTTACAGTTAAAAGTAGAGATGGGTACCGTTCACATTTGAATCAATATGGTACGCGGGAATCGATACCGGTACTCAACGGTACCAATTTCCAGTAATTTTTTGTGTTAATCAATATTAATAGTTTTTTATAATAAATAAAAAATTGTATTGCAATATTCAAAAATGAGCTGATTATGATCACTGCTGTCCAGTTGTCATATATTTCTCTTTTGTATGTATCAGGTATGACAAGTCTGATATTCAGTTGTAAATACAGTTTTAATTCAAAGACGTTAGAAAGCTGTGGTGTAAAGTTTGTGTATTTTGTTTTTTGTTACGCCCTAAAAAGTGTTAATACTTTAAGTATTGTACTGATTACGCATCGGCTGTTCGATTTTAACGTGCATCTTAGTTGTGGATTTCATTAACAAAATTTGGAGGTGTTGAAATAACCGTGTAAAATAGTTAATGCTAATCAGTCAGTACTCAATGAGTCCGATTTCTAGAATAGTTTGGCTCTAAATGAGCCTCCTACAACCCATGGAAACACCTTATCGTGTTCGGTTTTTGAAAATTGGGACTAACACACCTGGATTATGCGATTGGAAACCAGATCTCTTGGGGGCAGGGTCCTTTGTATTGCGCATGCGCCAGTCTCAAAGCGCGGGATATAACCCGGAAGCTGATACCATTCAATAAAAACAGCAACAGCTGTAATGAAGAGGAGACTGTTTGTTTATTTTCTTCACAAATTAAAAGAACAGAGCATTTTCAAGCGCATCGATGGTAGAAAAATAGAAACAAAGATTTATTTAATAAGGTAACTAAGGAAATAGTAAATGCCGGCTTAACAAAATATGAAAGAGAATGAAGCACGTATTACAAGTTACAAGAAGAAGAATAAAGCCTACACAAACCTCTTCACCCAGCATTTCCAAACTGATTAACAATAACTCTGTATTACACACAACTGCCAAGGTAGTCCAGAAAAATATCAACTAAGTTCATCTGAAACCGTATCCAGTCAGAGCACGAACACTCTTTTCCTTCGGATTTAAAACTTGTTCCATCAATCCACAGAGCCTTTGCTGCCTTATTTCCCTTGTGGATCAATAGTTTGTCGAAGTCTAAGTCTAACTCCGAGACATTCAAAAGTTTTGTTTTCATAATTCTCCCTCCAAAAATTCCTTCAAAAAAACTCTCTGCCGTCAGTCTTTCTTTACTTTGGACCTACATCCGCTCCGATAAATTCTTGGTAGTAGCCTCGTGTTTGTAGCACAATCCAAGATCATTTCTTGATGCTGTCTGCTATTTAACATCAGCATAGCCATTAAGACACCGCATATTTCTAATCTGTGTCAATATTACAGCGGACATCACAACATACACTTTATTACCAAAAGTATTTGGCCACTCATCCAAATGATCAGAATCAGGTGTCCTAATCACTTGGCCCCGCCACAGGTGTATAAAATCAAGCACTGGGGTTGTTTTTCAGGAGTTGGGCTTGGCCCCTTAGTTCCAGTTAAAGGAACTTTGAATGCTCCAGGATACCAAAACATTTTGGACAATTCCATGCTCTCAACCATGTGGGAACATTTTGGAGCGGGCCTCTTCCTCTTCCAACATGACTGTGCACCAGTGCACAAAGCAAGGTCCATAAAGACATGGATGACAGAGTGTGGATGAATTTGACTGGCCTGCACAGAGTCCTGACCTGAACCTGATAGAACACCTTTGGGATGAATTAGAACGGAGACTGAGAACCAGGCGTTCTCGACCAACATCAGTGTGTGACCTCACCAATGCGGTTTTGGAAGAATGGTCGAAAATTCCTATAAACACCTTGTGGACAGCCTTCCCAGAAGAGTTGAAGCTGTAATAGCTGCAAAAGGTAGGACCGGCATCATATTGAACCCTATGGGTTAGGAATGGGATGGCACTTCAGGTTCATATGTGAGTCAGGTCAGGTGGCCAAATACTTTTGGCAATATAGTGTAACTTGACACGGACACCTAGTGTGACGTCATATAGGTCAACCGGAAAATAAAGAAATGAACCGCGCTAAAAGGAAATAAGCGCTCCCAGCGTATGACCAATAGTCGCATGAGAGAAAGTGCATGGACGCATCACACTTAGGTGTGAAAATACAAAAAACTAACTTTGAGAAATCAGACTAATTTAATGCATGGAAACGTAGTGAGTAACAATGCATATTAGCATCAAGTTGGCGCATTTTTGGAAAAGTTGACCCTTAGTTAACTAACTAAGACCCTTTTTAAGTTGGAGCGTTTTTGAGTCAATTACTTTGTTGGCCTTGAAAATGGCAACATTGCAGAGAGGTAGTTTGGCTGTGTCTGCCCTCAGTGCTGCTGGAGTGATCGCTAAATACATGGCGTAATGTCACGCACAACCCAGGTGCTGTAAAATGGGCTATTGGATTTCGGGTGGGACCGGTGGGATTCGGTCAGTGCCAAAATTTTTTGGTACCCATCCTTGGTACCCTTCACACATCGACTGCTTAGAATTGCCAGTTTCAAGACTCCGAAGTCAACCAGCATCACAGAATAAATTGCATTCGATTTTAGAGTTTCCGTCATTCATTAAATCTTTAAAAATCAGACTATGCCTGATGAACTGATGCCTCTTTTTTTCCTTAAGCTCACAGGAGAATTATTAAAAATCAGTCCAGACGTGCTAACCAAATTTCCATAATTTATTCTCCAATCTAAATGGGTCATGTAACGCACTCAAGCAGAGGAAATCATACATTTATAAATTGAAGGAAAAAAAACATTTTTTCCTTCACAGGAGGTCTAAAAAAAAAAAGCTGCACTGACCAGTTCCACAGTGATGGGCAGCAACACAAGCGTGTGCGTTTACTTATGACTAATAAGAAAAACACAATTACTCAGACAGTTGAATACACTCCTGTCTCGTTGCTCCAAGTGATCCTAAAACAGAGCAGAGAGGTGGTAAGGGAGTTATGTGTGTTGCTGTTAGCTGCAATCCACCTTTCTTCACCTTCGAGCTTTTGTCTGCATTATTTGCTCTACGGCTACAAGTGGTTTTCTTTAGTGTTGGATAGCTGACAGCCTACACCCTTTGACAATGGCCACCTCGGTTAAACATAGAAGGAATTAGCCTTGTAGGTGTGTCCCTTCCCCTGTCGAGTCAGTCCATTATGCTGGATTTACTAATGCCCAATACTGTCGTCCCTCGTTTATCAGTGCTAATTGATTCCAGGTCTGATCGTGATTAACAAATTTCAGCGAAGTATAATAAATGTAATAGTTTCATCGTTAGAGAATAAAAAAGTGCTTTGGACTTTTTTTTTTTTTTTTGCCTTTTTGTACAATAACACCCATATTACAGTGTGTCCGGAAAGTATTCATTTTGTTATACGACAGCCTTATTCCACAATTCATTTTTGTCCTCAAAATTCTACAGACAATACCCCACATTATAACAAATTTATTACATATAAAAAAAATAAAAATCACATGTACATAAGCATTCACAGCCTTTGCTCAATACTTTGTCGATTCACCTTTGGCAGCAATTACAACCTCAAGTCTTTTTGAATACCGTATTTTTTGGAGTATAAGTCGCTCCGGAGTATAAGTCGCACCGGCCGAAAATGCATAATAAAGAAGGAAAAAAACATATATAAGTCGCACTGGAGTATAAGTCGCATTTTTGGGGGAAATTTATTTGATAAAAGCCAACACCAAGAATAGACATTTGAAAGGCAATTTAAAATAAATAAAGAATAGTGAACAACAGGCTGAATAAGTGTACGTTATATGAGGCATAAATAACCAACTGAGAACGTGCCTGGTATGTTAACGTAACATATTATGGTAAGAGTCATTCAAATAACTATAACATATAGAACATGCTATACATTTACCAAACAATCTGTCACTGCTAATCGCTAAATCCCATGAAATCTTATACGTCTAGTCTCTTACGTGAATGAGCTAAATAATATTATTTGATATTTTACGGTAATGTGTTAATAATTTCACACATAAGTCGCTCCTGAGTATAAGTCGCAACACCGGCCAAACTATGAAAAAAACTGTGACTTATAGTCCGAAAAATACAGTACGATACCACAAGCTTTGCACACCTATCTTTGGGCAGTTTTGCCCATTCCTCTTTGCAGCACTTCTCAAGCTCCATCAGTTTGGATGGGAAGTGTTGGTCTCTGTACATTGCTGAATTCATCTTTCCCTCTATCCTGACTAGTCTCCCAGTACCTGCCGCTAAAAACCATCCGCATAGCATGATGGTGCCACCACCATGCTTCACTGTAGGGATGGTATTGGCCTGGTGATGAGTGGTGCCTGGGTTCCTTCAAACATGATGCCTGGCATTCATGCCAAAGAGTTCAAGCTTTGTCTCATCAGACCAGATAATTTTGTTTCTCATGGTCTGAGAGTATTTTAGGTGCACGTTGGCAAACTTTTTACTATAAAATGACTTCTGTTTGGTCACTCTACCATACAGCCCTGATTCAAAGAGGAATGGGCGAAACTGTGCCAAGCTTGTGGCATTGTATTAAAAAAAAAAACTTGAGGTTGTAATTGCTGCCAAAGGGTGCATCAGCAAAGTATTGAGCAAAGGCTGCGAATACTTATGTACATGAGTTTTTTATTTTCAATAAATCAGCAAAAAAAACATTTAAAAACATTTTTACATTATCATTATGTGGTATTCTGTGAAGCATTTTGAGGACACTCATTTTGGAATAAGGCCGTAACATAACAAAATGTGGAAAAAGTGAAGGGCTGTGAATACTTTCCAGGTGCATTGTAGTCACCTTTACACCCAATATAGTAGACTTGAGTGTGTTCTATTGTAGATCCCGGAGGATCCTCCAGCATCATTGTTTCGGCCCACTACCATACTTGCCAACATGGAGACCTCCGAATTCGGGAGATGGGGGGGACGGGGTTTGGTGGTAGCGGGGGTGTATATTGTAGCGTCCCGGAAGAGTTAGTGCTGCAAGGGGTTCTGGGTATTTGTTCTGGTGTGTTTATGTTGTGTTACGGTGCGGATGTTCTCCCGAAATGTGTTTGTCATTCTTGTTTGGTGTCGGTTCACAGTGTGGCGCATATTTGATCTCAGGGCGGACAGTGTTAAAGTTGTTTATACGGCCACCCTCAGTGTGACCTGTATGGCTGTTGAGCAAGTATGCATTGCATTCACTAATGTGTGTTTAAAAGCCGCATATGTTATGTGACTGGGCCGGCACGCTGTTTGTATGGAGGAAAAGCGGACGTGACGACAGGTTGTGGAGGACGCTAAAGGCATTGCCTTTAAGGCACGACCCAAATATTGTTGTCCGGGTGGAAATCGGGAGAAATTCGGGAGATTGGTTGCCCCGGGAGATTTTCGGGAGGGGCACTGAAATTCGGGAGTCTTCCGGGAAAATCGGGAGGGTTGGCAAGTATGGCCTCTACAACACGTCAATACTTCGTCACATCCTGGGTAATTCCTCTAAATTAGAACTGGGCTTCCATGTGCTAATACTCCAGGTTTATATTGGCCTGCCAAAAGTTTGTCCACTTGACAGTTGCAGCTTTGCCCATTAGCCGTGTTGATAACATTTCATGTTGTTAGCAATGTGTGTCCTGCGTGGTCATTACACATTGCTCACGCCAAAGACTCACTAATGCGCTGCAAAAACTAAAATCTCAGTAAGATTAAATATCTCAAATAAGGGTTATTTGTTTATTTTCTGTCTGATAAGATAATTCTTCTCACTAAGCAGATTTTATGTTAGAGTGTTTTACTTTTTTAAGGGTTTTGGTCCTAAATGATTTCAGTAAGATATTACAGCTTGTTGTTGAGATTTTATGACCTATATTGAGTAAAACATGCTTGAAACCAGAATATCAACTGTTGCAAAGTTGTCATCAACACTCACAAGTATAAAACTAATTTTTTAAAGTAATAATTTCTTACTTAAAGCATGAAAAAAAAATCCTGATGCCGAGCGCATATCATTATGTCAAGATAATGGCACTAGCATTTACTTAATTTAAGAATATTTTTCAACATATTGAGCAAAAAGGTCTTTTTTTTTTTTTCTACCAAGAAAAGTGCACTTGTTATTAGTGAGAATATACTTATTTTAAGCTATTTTTGGGTTCGTTGAGCTTAGCTAATTTTACTTGTTTTGGAAAGTCTTTACAAGCCGAATTGTCTTGTTCTATTGGCAGATAATTTTTCTTAGTTCAAATAAAATACCCCTAATTTTTGGATTTTTTTTCTTGTTTTTGAACACTGACTTTTTGCAGTGGTATTGTGGAGTTGATTTGGAAAAAATGAAGTGCATCAACAGAGTTAATTTCCACTTGGCATTGCCCAGACAGCTGCTTGTTGCAGTATTGTTAGCATTAATTGGTGTGCCAAGTCCTGGTGCTGTACGTCTCAAGTCTCGTTAATTGACAATGCTCACGCCAAAAGCTTACCAGATGAAGTACATCAAAAAGTTAAAGTTAAAGTACCACTGATAGTCACACACACACACTAGGTGTGGTGAAATTACCCTCTGCATTTGACCCATCACCTTGTTCCACCCCCTGGGAGGTGAGGGGAGCAGTGAGTAGCAGCGGTGGCCGCGCTCGGGAATCATTTTGGTGATTTAACCCCCAATTCCAATCTTTGAAGCTGATTGCCAAGCAGGGAGGTAATGGGTCCCATTTTTATAGTCTTTGGTATGACTCGGCCGGGGTTTGAACTCACGACCTACAGATCTCAGGGCGGACACTCTAACCACTAGGCCACTGAGCACGCCAAAAGGTGGTCAACATGATTGTCATGGTGAAGTAGGGATGGGTAACAAAGCACATACTTTTTAAGGCGTCGGGTACCGTTTCACGTGAAATTAAACGGTTTGTATTTGTTTGTATTTCAATACGCTTATTGCGCGTGACGTTAGGTCCGGTTGCAGACTAAACATCGGCTCACGTAAACAATCACTCAAGCTGCACTCAGGGCGGACTCCGTCAAACTTCCCTCTAAGTAATGTTTCAATTTTCAACACCAACAAAACAAGTATACTTGGTTGAAAACACCCAAACCTAAAGTAGGGCTCCACTCTTTTAAAATGTGCTAGCTTGGTGCTAATTTACATTGAATTTGCCATAGACAGGCTACTATTGGCATTAGCAATTATACATGGCGATTTAAACACCTCCGAATATGGTAATGAAAACTACAACTAAGATGAATGTTATAATTAAACAGCTGCTGTGTAATAAGCACAATACTTAAAGTCTAAACACTTTGTAGGGCGCAAGCCAACACCTTCAGCTTCATAAAAAAGGCTACTTCCTCGTTAGACAACACACCACAGATAGCCTATATAGTACTGCCATCTAATGTCATGGAAGTGCAACTACATTGCAAATAAGACTCAAATGTTATATGAAAACAAGATACAACAACTGGACAGCACAGTTAGCATAATCAACTCATTTTCAAATGTTACATAAAAAAAAAAAAAAAAAAAGGTATTATCAAACAATTAACATTTATCAATGTATAAAAAAGTTTTTTTAAAAATGGTATTGTTGAGTACCAGTGTCGATTTCCAGGTACCGGGAATTATTTTTTTTGATGGACGTCGTTGATTTGAGACAAGTGTTTCGAGTTTAGAGCTTTGTCACAGAACCAATTCATCTCGTAAATTGAGGTAGGACTGTATATGTCTTACACCTTAATCACTGGTAAGATGGACTATTGGGAGAGTCTGTTAGGAAGGCTGAGCTGCAGAGAAAGAATGAAAGCCCTGAAAAAATGTCACCCTTGATACTCGGTGTGGTGGAAAAACTCTCTGATCAAGCACTTTTCAGTTCTCACCTTGCTTAAATATTTTGACAGTGTTTCATAATTTGTGGCAGAAGAGCAACCTGCACCGACTTGTTGTAATTTAGCAGCCAAATACGAGCAGACTGGGATCTACTGCACATTATTTCACTCCCAATACACATTAACTTGTGATTTAACACTACACTAACAGTGTATCCAGAAAGTATTCACAGTGCTTCACTTATTTCACATTTCATGTTACAGCCTCAACATTGTATACACAATCTACACACAATACCCCATATTTACAATATGAAAAGTTTTTTGTTTTTTTTATTTAACAAATGTATTTAAACGAAAAATCCAAAAAAAAAATCACATGTACACAAGTATTCACAGCATTTGTTTAATACTCTGTTGATGCATCCTTGGCAGCAGTTACAGCTTCAAATCTTTTTGAATACAATGCCACAAGCTTGGCACACCTATCTTTGGACAGTTTTGCCCATTCCTCTTTGCAGCAGCTCTCAAGCTCCATCAGGCTGGATGTGAAGTGTTGGTTTTCAACCAGGATGTCTCTGTACATTGCTGCATTCATCGTAGTCTAGTCAGGGAGGTCACCAAGAACCAATGGTCACTCTGTCAGAGCTACATCATTCCTCAGTGGAGAGAAGAAAACCTTCCAGAAGGACAACCATCTCTGCAGCAATCCACCAATCAGGCCTGACGGAAACAATGTGTGAGTAATTGGTTTGCCAAAACGCACCTGAAAGACTCTCAGACCAAGAAAAATTAAAATTTCTCTGGTCTGATGGGACAAAGATTGAACTCTTTGGCGTGAATGCCAGGCGTCATGTTTGGAGGAAACCAGACACCAGTCATCACCAGGCCAATACCATCCCTATAGTGAAGCATGGTGGTGGCAGCATCATGCTGTGGGGTTGTTTTTCAGCGGCAGAAACTGGGAGATAAGTCAGGATAGAGGGAAAGATGAATACATCAATGTACAGAGACATCCAGAATGAAAACCAACACTTCCCATCCAACCTGATGGAATTTGAGAGGTGCTGCAAAGAGGAATGGGAAAAACTGCCCAAAGATAGGTGTGCCAAGTTTGAGGCATCGTATTCAAGAAGACTTGATTGAGGCTGTAATTGCTGCCAAAGGTGCATCAACAAAGTATTGAACAAAGGCTGTGAATACTTACACTATGTACATGTGATTTTTTTAAATAAATTCGCTTTTTTTTTTTACTTTTCCTATCGTCATTATGGAGTACTGTGTGTAGAATTCTAAGGACAAAAATGAGTGTATTCCATTTTGGAATAAGGCTGTAACATAACGTGTGGGGAAAAGTGAAGCGCTGTGAATACTTTCTGGATGTAGCGTGGGTCGGAAACCATACTAGGACTCCAGAAGAAGGTGAACTTTCAAGCATCATCAGACCGATGTCCTGAAGGGACGGTCATCATGTGACTGGCTTTTGACAACAGCGTACAAAAAGTCAATTATGTTGAAAGGATCACAAGTGCGGAGCCTCGAGCGGACTGAAAGCGGAGCAAAGAAGCGACAGAATGGTTTCTGTGTAACTGGAAGCCCAAAGACCACAATCTACACTTTCACTCACTTCCTGGTTTTGGGGGAGTGACATCACGGTGAGGACCGGTTGGCGACGCCGTGGGGTAAACACACGGTCAGTCCTGTGATAACCGTATGAGATTCCACATGCTCTGATGAGTAATCCCTTCCTCCCTTCGCCATCACCATGTGCTTCATGGCGCCTGAGTCATCACCCCCCCCTTGTCTCGCTCTCTCTCTTCTCCCAACGATGGCCGTCCAAGGAGGGGGAGACTCATCATCAGAATAACTCACAATGAGTCATTCACCAAAAGCCATGACGGGCCACCACACCAAAACACACCCAGGCCTGGAGCCCAAATCGGTCCACAGCCGGCCTTGCCCGGATGTTGCTCTTCCTCTGGCAAATGACAGCTGGATGACTCACTTTGGAATCATGGAGGATTTCTAGTGGGGATGGCTTGATAGCACTTTTTCATGTCTAATACTGATACCGACACTGCAAGGTTATTTGTGTTCCCCTTTCTTGTTATGGTGACAGATTTGAATGCACTATAGGTGATTTGCTTAAAAGGCTCCAGCGACCCCGAAGGGAATAAGCTGTAGAAAATGGATGGATGGATGGATAAGTCCAAACACAACCTTTTATTCGTATGTTGACTCGTTCCGTTTCAACTCACGTTGAAATAACAGACTTCACGCTGCGTATACACTTCTTTAAATGGTGTGAATTGGTCAAGTAAAACCAGACTTACAATCAATAATATTTTCCATAGTTTTCTCTTGGTGATTTTAGGAGTTTTAGAGTTGGATTTTGCAGTTTTAGTAGGAGTGTCTAAAAATTAATTCACGGCGAAATTGCGATTTTTTTTTTTTTTTTTTTTTTTTTTTATTATTCTGATTCTAAATCGGATACAAATTTTCGAGAATCTATTTTTTTTTTAATTAACAATTTGTGGAATAAAAACATTAAACAACTATTATTTATATTATTTTTTAGTATTACATTTATTAAGTATTGTATTTGTATTTCTTCTCAATTGCTTTTTAAATTTCGATTGTATTGTAAATATTGTTAAATTTGGACTGGGTTGGAGGTTGCTTTAGTTCCAGTTTTATTAAATTCTTGAATTTTTGTAAATAAAATTGGAAAAAATTATTTTTAAAAGTATGTTTTTAGACCAACACCGCGTGCATAAGTCGTAAGTCAGCAGCCAAGAGGATCTTTTGTAGCCTAAAACCTGTTTCTAAAATATTTAATTATATACATATACATATATATATATACAGTACAGGGAAAAAGTTTGGACACACCTTCTCATTCACAACACGACTGATGGTCCCAACCCCATCGATAAAGCAAGAAATTCCACTAATCAACCCTGATAAGGCACACCTGTGAAGTGAAAACCATTTCAGGTGCTAATCGAGGAAGCTAATCGAGAGAATGCCAAGAGTGTGTAAAGCAGTAATCCGAGCAAAAACATGTTTTCAGTTATTTCACCTTTTATTGTTAAGTATTATAACTCCACATGTGTTCATTCATAGTTTTGATGCCTTCAGTGACAATCTACAATGTAAAAAGTCATGAAAATAAAGAAAAAGCATTGTATGAGGTGTGTCCAAACTTTTGGCCTATATATAAATATATGTATATTTATATACAAAATAAATAAATATTACGAAAACCGTGATTCTTCATCAAATCGTCAGCCCAAGAATCGTCAGCCCAATTAAATTGTGAGGTTTTAGTGTGATTTTTGTTCAAACATCAACAAAATATATGTATAGTCACATTTAATGATGGATATTGTTTCACTACTAGTACCAAATCAGTACTTTAAAGACCGTGTTGGTGCTTAAACTGTGCCCGAGGGAGCTGCACGATTAATCGACATTGAGGTTTTAATTACTGCTATAACCGAACCGCAAGAGGCTGAGCTTTTTTTTTTCTCTCCTCCATCTTCAAATCAAAATTGTCGAGCATCGTGTCTTTAGCCTGCTGGCCAATCAGAAATGGTTACAGGAAACAACAAGTTAGTGTGCGATGCAGTCAGTGTGCTAATAAGAAAAGCCACTTGCGTTGTTTTTCTGCAAAGTAGAGGTGGGAATCTTTGGGTAACTCACGATTCAATTCGATTTTTTGGGTGATGATTTAATTCAGAATCGATAAAATGTTTTAAAAACAGGTTACAACAGCTCCGGTTGGCCGCTGAGGTATGACTTGTACGTGCAGTATTGGCCTAAAAAAATGTCTTTCCAAAAATAAAAATGTATTTTACTTACAAAAATCCCAGAATGTTAATCAATCTAATAAAAGAAAATGGAGCAACTCCAACCTAATCCCATCTTCATAACACTTTGGATAGACATTTTCAAAGCAATTGTGAAGACGTACAAAATACAATACTAGAAAAAATATATAAAAACAACAGTGTCAATAATAATAATCATGTCAATAATAGTTGTTTGTTTTTCATCCAAAAACGTATTTGAAAAAACAGTAAATTAATTGGTTGATTTAGAATCTGAACAAACAAAAAAATTACGATTTGGATGTAAATCGATTTGTTTAGCACTCCTACAGTACTACAAAAGGCTTTAATGGTGACAATGTCAAATGGCTGAAGGAACTTCTCCCGTGACAGTCTTTCAACTTTGTTTGAAACGTGTGGACGACGACGAAGCTCAGACAAGCGGCAAAGGACGGTGTAAACAAACATGGGCCAGTGCTAAAGCAAACATTTTTACTAGATTATTACATATTGTTGTAATGTGTGGAAACTTGAAACAGGAATATGTTATTGGCAGTCTAAAAGTATCATGGCTTCCTTTGCTCATCATTTTAGCATTTTTATGCATTTAAATGAATAAGATCTAAAAATCACACATCACATTGCTATCGCAATGTTTGGCAGAAAAATCGCAATTCAATTTTTTTCTCAAAATCATGCAGTCCGAGTGCTCGAACCGGTACTTAAAAAATGGAAAACATGCAAATATATATATATATATATATATATATATATACAGTGTATGTATATATATAATTTATTATTATTATTAATAATATTACCGTATTTTTCGGACTATAAGTCGCAGTTTTTTTCATAGTTTGGCCGGGCTCCAGTGCGATTTATGTTTTTTTCCTTCTATATTATGCATTTTCGGCAGGTGCGACTTATACTCCGGTGCGACTTATACTCCGAAAAATACGGTAATATTAATAACAATGATAATATTTATTATTTTTTGAACAATGCCCTTTTATTTTTATGGCATTTTGTGACATTTAAGTTGAACAGACGAGCAATTGAAATACTTTAGTCGTATGAATTAAATACTGGCTAGCCTAGCTCTGTGAAAGAATCGCTGTTACGAGGGCTGGTTTTTTTGGCGTATTCAGGTCGGCTATAAAGTTTAAAAAGATTGTCAGACTCTGTGCCTCTGTCAGAAGTACGCTACATTAATTATAAGACCTTACCTGTACAATCTCACTGCTAAGCACAAAAGCAGGCACTGACAGCTACTTAATCTTTCAGTTTGGTTACTACCGTTTACCTTGTCACCAGTGCTATTATGGAATCAGGTTCTGGTGCCCATCCCTACTCATACAGGGACAGTTTTCAAGGCGAAATATAAATGCAAACGCAAAGGTCCATCAAACGAACACAGACTCAATCTATTGTGCAAACTTTCACTCTATTCAGTTTGACTTTGAAGCTTTGAAAGGGGTTTCAACGAGACGCCGATTTGCTCACCAGACTCGGCAGCACCTTTTCTAAGATTCAAAGTCAAACTGACTATCGTGAAACTTTGCACAAACGTTTCTTAAAACAAATGAATTTGAATTGCACTGCACAATGAAATACTTCACACCCACACAACAGTTGTAATGTTGACCATAAGTTCCGTAACTATAACCTGACAAATTTAGACAATTTCGACACTTTCTCCTGCCACGTTGTACTAAAAGCAATTGTTGCATTAATATTTTACACAGCGGTGCCTCAGGAAAACTGTACCCCAACTCAAGAGTGTTTTGAATAAGAGCTAACTTTCAGATAACTAATTGTTTGTGAGCAGAAATGTCAGAGTGAGCCCCGTAAAATTGGAACAAAACATCCGGTCTCAGCTTAAAAGCTAAATATCCACATGACTTTGTTTTTCCAACCATGGGGAACAAAGAAAGGACAATGCTGAGAAGGAGTGAATTAAAGAAAGAAATCATTAAAAACATGACCAGGGTATAGCCGACTTAGCGAAGTAGTACGCGTATCACTGCTAGTCTGCACTATACTAAAGCAAAATGAGTCAAACACCAGCCAAGGACCTTAAAATAATATCTAAACGGTGCACATTTTTCCATAAAATATTGAGAGCTGCTGATGGCGTATTTGACTGAGAAACAGCTGGAAGGCCATGCCGTAGAATTCCACTCTCCAAGGTTAATAATAGAGATGTCCGATAATGACTTTTTTGCCAATATCCGATATTCCGATATTGTCCAACTCTTAATTACTGATTCCGATATCTACCGATATATATACAGTCGTGGGATTAACCCATTATTATGCCTAATTTTGTTGTGATGCCCCGCTGGATGCATTAAACAATGAAACAAGGTTTTCCAAAATAAATCAACTCAAGTTATGGAAAAAAATGCCAACATGGCACTGCCATATTTATTATTGAAGTCACAAATTGCATTTTTTTTTTAACATGCCTCAAAACAGCAGCTTGGAATTTGGGACATGCTTTCCCTGAGAGAGCATGAGGAGGTTGAGGGGGGCGGGGGTGTATATTGTAGCGTGCCGGAAGAGTTAGTGCTGCAAGGGGTTCTGGGTATTTGGTCTGTTGTGTTTATGTTGTGTTACGGTGCTGATGTTCTCCCGAAATGTGTTCGTCATTCTTGTTTGGTGTGGGTTCACATTGTGGCGCATATTAGTAACAGTGTTAAAGTTGTTTATACGGCCACCCTCAGTGTGACCTGTATGGCTGTTGACCAAGTATGCATGCATTCACTTGTGTGTGTGTGAAAAGCCGTAAATATTATGTGATTGGGCCGGCATGCAAAGGCAGTGCCTTTAAGGTTTATTGGCGCTCTGTACTTCTCCCTACGTCCGTGTGTCACTACGTACAGCAGCGTTTTAAAAAGTCATAAATTTTACTTTTTGAAACCGATACCGATAATTTCCGATATTACATTTTAAAGCATTTATCGGTCGATAATATCGGCAGCCCGATATTAGCGGACATCTCTAGGTAATAATGTACATTATTAGTACGTTACTTTCTAAAACTACTGTAGTTGTTTGTAGTACATTTTATTGTATTGTTGCCAAACAGTATTTCTTATCTGTAAAAAAAAAAAAGTCTTCAAATCCCCATCAAAATTCAAAGGGCAATTATTGCACGGTGGGTTGTGGTGTACGCAGATTGGAAAAACAAACGAAAATCCATTTTAAATGAAAACGTGGTTTATTTAACTAGAAACAAGCAAGCAATGAACAAAAAAACTTTCCCGTTACGAAAAAAAAAAAAATCCATGCTGGTCCCTTATCGACGGCAGTAATGTGGTTCCTTTTAAAGTGCCGAAATGAGACAACAACTAATAAACGAGAAAGCGCCTAAACTGACCAAAATAACACCAAACTAATCATAATGACATTTTATAAATTGAGTCAGAATAATTCAATATAAATACTAACTGAACTAAATACTAGAATAAAAGATACCTCTACCTACCTAACTCCAACTCATCTAGAAGGTCTTTATTAAAAAAGACATGTTCAAATTGTGGTGTTTCGGGGGGAACAAGCATCGGCAACATTGATTTCAATTCCTTTCGATGGGTGACACTGTTTCGCAATACAAGTTTTACGAGGTACTAGCTGCGTCACAAACAATTAAAGCCCTATCCCAAGGTGCTACTGTTTAGATAATTGTTTGGCCTTTGGCCTTTAACGCAGTCCCCTTCACTTGTGTAGATTGGACCTGAACACGCTGCTGCCCAATGATTGGTCAACAGGGAATTGTCACTTTTGTGTGTGACAGGAAGAAGACGCAACAAATTGACATTAAAACAAACACAAAAGGAAGAGAAATGTTCATAGTTTGTGGGGTTTTTTCTTTCAAATTGATAGTCTTCAGACGGAGCGACAGCTGTGCAAAAACCAGGACAGGGACTAAAACCCTGATCGAAACATCCCTAGCTCTAACACATAAGCAAAGGAATACGTGTAAATGTTTTTTTATGAGGCTTTTAAAAAATTAAGTGAAACCTCTGTGAAGGTCTCCTCCTGTTCAGTTCAGTTTCAGTTTATTTTGAACATGCATACGATACAATGTAATGCATCACACAATTCCAGTTGTTTCATTACGGCACGTCCGAAAAGGAGTAGGAAGAAGCAGATCTTATTTAATCCTACCCCTTTTCATCCCATAGCAATTTTATCCAATGTCCTTGTTCTCTGTGATAGAACAGTGAACAAATAATACATAAATAATATACCATAGTAAGCAAACAAATATTAAATACAGAAATAATCTTTGTCTTGATAAAAAAAGGAAAAAAAGGGTTCAAGATTTTCATCATAACTCTTGTTCTGTGTACTTTGTGAACACTTGTAGTTTGAACAGTCTTTTAAACTGCATCATATTGGTGCTTTGTTTGATTTCTTTGCTTAATCAGTTCCATAATTTAATTCCACATACAGATATAGTAAAGGTTTTAAGTGTTGTACGAGCATACGCATGTTTTAAATTAGATTTTTGTTGAGAAGAATTGTTGTACATTATTAGGTAGCAGGTTATAGTTTGCTTTGTACATCATTTTAGCTGTTTGCAAATGCACAAAATCGTTGAATTTTAATAATTGTGATTTAATGAAGGGTTTGTATGTTCTCTATATCCAACATTGTGTATTATTCTAATTGATCTTTTTTGTAACACATTTAGTGAATGAAGCGCACATTTGTAGTTGTTTCCCCATATTTCTACACAATTTATTTTCCTGTGGAAACAAACTTCTCAACATTTATATTCCAGTTCAAAGGCTTTATAGTGTACTGCTTGAAAATAGCCCAGTGAGAATAGTAAAATTGTGGCCCTGTCTCCTAAAAGAATCGGAATCGAGACTTGTTAAGAATCGAAATAATGAATTGGAAGTGGAATCGTCCAAATTCAAACAATGCCCGACCATAGCTATGATGCTACTTCACATTACACACTTCAATGCTCTGGTTAGCATTAGCATTGACCGTAAACAAACTGTCATAATACACATTATCATCATTATCAGGACTTTGAATCTTTGGCTTCGGTGCTCAATTGCGAGCGATTTAGAGCGAGTTACCGGCTTAAGACGAAAACCTCAAACGTATGCAGTATGATTACTGTCAATCAATATGCCTTTCCATCTTTGGTTGCCATTTTCTGTCTCTCTACAGCTGCTGGCTCGTCTCTGCCAGCACGCTCGTCTGCTGCCTGTCAAGATGTCTCCTTGTTTATGAGTCCGAACACTCCCCTCTGCCTCCCTCCATTCCAACCGGAGCCTTGAATATGAACCCCTCTACCTGCACACTCCTTGTCTTTTTGCCTTGCATGCTTGAGCAAGACTAGAATAAGCCGTGTCAGCATTATTCATGATTCAAATTGTTTGATGCTTTCCATTCCTCCCAGATGAACATTTGCACATCATCGACATCAGCAAACACGTTGTGCAAGTGGGAGAGCTAACCTCCCACCAGCTGAGCTACACAGAAAGGTTGCAACAGGTTGTCGTCATCGAGCATCGAGTTTGTTTTGTTGACCATTGCAAGAGCAATAAGGATTTTTAGGGGCATTATGACTGGGTTAATAAAACACAGCTGCCCCTAAAAGTCCCTCACTTTTCTTGCTGCCTTTTCTCTCCCTGCCTGACGCCACCTTTTTTCCTTCCAGGGGCCATGTAACTCTGGTGTCTGTGAGCCGGGGTCACGCTCTGAGGTATTTATTGTGTATATCTCGTGGAGGGTTTATTGGCGTTCGCAGTGGCGTCAGAACGCCCGGCCTCGTGTTCGTTCGAAGTACCAACTAAACAAAGCTTTTGTTTTAGCGCTTCTCCTGGACGTGACCGCCGTTGCTGTGCTCTGTCGGAGCAAACTGAGGCAGAAAACAACCTGGGGGTCTAAGAGGGGAGTCTATTTAAAGTAAGTCCACAACCCCGCATGCAGATAGTGTGAGAATACGAGACAGGAGCAGTCCGCAGGAAAAAAGGATGTTAGCTGATGGCTTTGATTGGCACCACTTTGTTTAATTCAATATCTTTATGATTTTAATCAGTATACTTTGGTTTCACTGCTTATTCAAACTAAAGTACTACTACTAAGTACTCAATACTGTAGAAGCTTCCTTCACACGTCCTTAACTCATCATGCACTTTTGACCCAATTGCTCTCTTCCTCTGTGGTTCATGTGCCTTTGCACTTTTGTAGGCGACCCATTGACACGTTTACAATATTAGGTTGTTAAGTTATTCTTCATAAGGTGGCTTGATTTATCCAAACAGAAGGAGTCTGTAAACACGACACTCGCCACTTTATACTAACGACGACAAGTTTAAATCTCAAAACACAAACATCTGTAATACATTTTATGTACTGTATTATTTTTGGGGGGGGAAATGTTTATCACTATATTAACATTGATTTATATACTAAAACTATATTTAACATCTACTTTTGAGGCTTATGTACTTACTATATTGACTAGGTTTTTTTTTAGATTTTTTAAAATGATTATTATATTAAATATTGACAGACTATATTTGATAAATTTACATTTACTATTTTACTCTAATGACAGTTTTTTATTGTTATTATAATAAATATTGCTGAAATAATTATTTCACATTTACTTTTTTACTGTATTGACTTTTTTTATGTTAATTATTGTATTAATATTGATATACTGTACTATAATTATTTTACATTTACTTTTTACATCATTGACTGTTTTTTTATTATTATATTAAATATTGATGTACTATATTTAATTCACATGTACTGTATTGACTATTTTTATTGTGAAAGTATTCCTATATTAATTATTGATAAACTATATTTTGTTAATTCAGATTTACTTTTTTATTGTATTGACTGTTTTTTAGATGTTCTATTATTATTATTATTATTGAACTAAATATTGATATACTAAATTTAGTTAATTTTTCTGATTTTGGAGGATTATTGTATTACAATGTTAATATATTATATTTAATCACTCAGTTACTTTTTTACCGTATTGATTTTTTTTTATTTTTTTTTTAGATCTTTTTAAATAATTACTCTATTATATTAATTTACTATATTCAATTAATTCACATTTACTTGTTTTACTGCATGGACTGTTTTTTATAAATAGTGTAATATAATACTATTGTACTGTAGACATTTAATTCACATTTACTTTTAATATTTTTTTCAATATACAATATTTAATTGTTGTTGTTGTGTATGTAGTATAGTAAACTTTTCTTACATTATCAGTATTAATATTGTTGTTCACTGGTTGGCTGTGAAAGGTATGGTTCCAATACTTTACCAAATATGGTTATTTGCTCTCTGAATTGCTACTATAAGGACAAATTCAGTGACAATACGCTGGGTTTTTTTTCCATTTAAAATTTTCAAAATCATTTTCACAACCCATTAATCTAATAATCCATAAGCGCCTGGTCTTTTTTTCTTTTAAATAAGACGTGAGCAAAAGTCTTACCTATGTGTCACTTGCAGCACCGAGATGCCATTATGCCCTAACTGCCCCTTTTTCTGCCCCCTCTATTAATTACATAAAGCATCTAGTGTCAGGATGCTAAATTCATTAGTGGGGTATGTACGGCACGCCAGGGTCACGACAGATATAGAAAGCGGCCTTCCATCACAACTTCTTCTACACCTGCTGGACGTCATAAAGCGTTTGCCAAATTTGAAGGCTTTAAGGGCAAAACTTTAGACTACACTTTCAGACAATATCAAAGTTAACTTTACAAAAACATAAGCTTACTTTAGACTTAGACTTCCTTTTATTGTCATTCAAATTTGAACTTTACAGTACAAATAAGAACAAAAGTTTGTTGCATTAGCTCGTTGTAGTGCAGGATAAAAAGGACGTCGCTCACTATTTGACTTGTCAATTTTATAGTACTGAAGCAGTTTTTTAGGGTATCATAACACAATGTAACTGTCCAATGAAAAGCATGTTTGTTTGCAAATGCGTAAGAAAATGGAATGGAAGCAAATGGAAGCAAAAAGATACATGCTTTTTTTGTGACGACCCTGCTAAGAACCTGCGTCCACTACAGTGGACATTTGTGTTTTTGCATAAATGTGTACCTCTGACAAAGAAATGGAACAAAAACAAATATCCACTTCATAGGACGCTGGTTCTGTGGAGGATATTACCCACTTTCTCATTGATTATGAGCTTTTTAGGCTGTAAACTACTTTTTGTTGTATACATCTCCCATCTCGCTGCTCCCATGAGCCAGAAACTGGGACTTTGTAGGCCAGTTGAATTAATGGAGGACTCACCTTGCCCGCAAAGACCCAGCTCCTAACACACAATCGTACATTCCAGGAAATCTCGCCCACAAATACCTCCAAACCGACAAAGGAATTCTGCACAGTAGGTAATGGTATTGATACATACCCAGGCATGCATGCAGGTGGCATACAGCAGCATCCACAAGGAGCCTTACAGCCTGCTGGTCTGGCTCCCTGCAGAAGATGTCATCTGCAAGTTCCAACTTCCATGTCCAGCCACTGCCGCCGCCCCAAAAGTCACATCTGATCACATTCCGGATTAACCAACATCCTTTTTTTTTTGGTAAGGGGTGGGCAAAGCTTCTTGTGCATCTTTTCTTCACCACCAAGCAACAGAGTCCTCCATCCTCCCTTTATAAAAAAAAAAGAAAAAAAAAAAGCCCCCAGCCCCAGTGAGGGATCCCGGGTGCACACCCTCGCCCATGCCCCCGTCAGCATGATCCAACCCGGGCAGGAGGAAGCCTAGACGCGGTGGTGGTGCTGCAAGCTGCAGTGAGGATCTGGTGAGCAGGATATTCCCAAACAGCTGGAACAGGAGGAGCTGATATATGGTGCTGCTGGGCCCTCCCCAAAGCGGATAAGTGGTAACCTGGTTATTTTCAGCGCGTCACTGGCTCCTCTCCAATTATAGGTCTCCGTCTTGAGGAGTGGGGGGGCTGGTGGCGGCGGCGGCGGGATTTTGCGGCACGCGTGGTCCCGTATTCCCAATTAATCAGGGGAGGGGGGGGGGGGGGAGTAGGAATTGTCAAATGCACCACAAAAGGAATATACATGTTTGTTTCGTCAAAGTGCGCGCGCATTTCTTCGCAGCGCGAGCTTGGCTCTGTCAAGGTGTTCCCTCGCGTTGTGTCACCGCGGCTCTGAAGGCTTCATCCTGGGTTCATCTCGCCCCGCCGTCCCCTCCCCTGGACAGCGGCGCGGTAGCGCGCTGCGGCCCCTTGTGGCAGAGAGGCGTCATTGCACGTCTGTCAAAAGGAGCGTGTGGGTTGTCAAAATAATTATCTCAAAGCAGGGCTGGGCGATATGGCCTTTTATTAATATCTCGATATTTTTAGGCCATGTCACGATGCACAATATACATCTCGATATTTTTCCTTAGCCTTGAATGAACACTTGATGCATATAATCACAGCAGTATGATGATTCTATGTGTCTACATTAAAACATTCTTGTTCATACTGCATTAATAAATGCTCATTTTAAACTTTCATGCAGAGAGGGAAATCACAACTAAGTCAATTGACCAAAAGTGTATTTATTAAACAGTTAAGCTGTTACCATTTAGTGGTCAATTGTATGGAATATGTACTGTACAATCTACTAATAAAAGTTTCAATCAATCAATCAAAGTGGCACAAACTAATGTAATTTCAAAACAGAAAGTGCAAAATTGTCAGAGACATTTTAAAACAAGCTATTAGTGCACTTTTGTGCATGATGTCCATAAAATGACATATCAAAACAACAATAGTGGCGTTCTGTACAAAAAGTGCACTTTAATTTAGTACTAAATTAAAGTGCACTTTTTGTACAGAACGCCACTACAATAGTTTAAAACAAAAAAAGTGCACTTTTGTGCATGATGTCACACAAGATATTTTAGTAACTGTCAAATAAAAATGAGCTGCATAATAGGAAATGAAATAGTGTATGTCCTTCGCTATGTGGTAGGTTCCTGCGGACGTTATCTCCTTCTGTTGTTGACTATTTTTTTCATATGGTGTTGATCTGGAAATGGTTGTTTCGGTATTTTGTGGGTGTGGCATTGGCCAAGATGTTATCATGCAGAGTTTCAAGCACTCTTCATTCTCTAGTGGGTGACTTTTCAAGCCATGCTACAAATTAGTAGTGCGCTACTTTTTGTAGGAACGCTTTTGCCGCATACTTGACATATTACGGTTGTCTGTTCAACATCTTCCCGCTTGAAGCCAAACCACCTCCAGACGATGGACCCTGTGCTGCTTTTCTTGGGAATTAATTTGTCTCTATCTGTTACCAGATTGGCACCTTCTCTCTCGTATTACCACTTGCACCACAGCTAACGTTACCATGCCGCTACCTCTCTGCTCGGCGAGAGCGTATGACGTTGCATGTATGACAGTATGTGACGTATGTAAGAAGGTGCGCTTGTTTATGTCTCTGTGAGGAGAGACAAGAAAGAGTGAGAAACGCATGTAGTGTAATGCCCGCAGCTAAAAGCATCTGTGTGAGAACTTATACTCGAATATCACGATATAGTCATTTTCTACATCGCACAGAAACAAACCCGCAATATAGTATAGTATATAGAGTATATTCGATATATCGCCCACCCCTATGTCAAAGATATATTTATGGAGTTAAATTACTGCCAAAAGTCCACACACACTCAAAACATGTTTTACTCACGCCCAACGATTCACACAGAAACGCAGTGTGGTTACAAAATATCATTCACAAACGCATTTTGTTTTGCAAATAAGAAACATACCTATCAAACAAATACATCATGCTTCAGAAACAAATAACATATTTCTTCAAGTACAAAAAAAATATCTTTCAAGTACAAATCAAAATCTTTCAAGTACAAAAAAAATATCCTTCAAGTACAAATCAAAATCTTTCAAGCACAAAAAAAATATCCTTCAAGTACAAATCAAAATCTATAGTTGTTGATGCTAACACTATTGCCGGAGGAGATTCCATTAGTTCAGTTTCAGTTTATTTCGAACATGCATACGATACAACGTAATGCATCACATCAATTCCAGTTGTTTCATTACTGCACGTCCGAAAAGGAGTAAGCCGAGCTTATTTAATCCTACCCCTTTTCATACCATAGCAATTTTATCCAATGTCCTTATTCTCTGTAACAGAACAGTGAACACATAAATAATATACCATAGTAAGCATACAAATATTAAATATATAAATAGTCGTATTAACCTTGCTCTTGATTTTAATCATATTTAATAATTATATCCTCCCTATGTACAGTTTCCAATAATATGAAATCATGTGTTAATCACAAACATTTTATTGAACACACAAACCTCAGGCTTAGGTCAGGCTGATAAGAAAAATAAGTACCGACCTAATATACTGCATTAGAAGGGACTAATACATAACTGATGAAAAATAAATGTACATACAACTATGGTGTGTTAAAATAAATAAACTAAATTAATAATGAAGGTGTTTGTTCACTAAACTGTCGATAAAATTAAAGAGCAAATGAAAGTACAGCTTCAACATGTTTGTCGTAATTTTTGCGCTTAAAAATCTTCATGACTTCTTCTAGCACCAGACTTCTTGTTTAAGATTGTCACTACTGCCACTAGTGGTGGGAGAGTGCAGTGAAACATATCTTGTCCTCGCTAAGAGAAATATTTGTCAACACTGATATACACATTGTATCTCTGTATTTATCGATGAATACACACAAGCATGTACCAAAGTATTCGTAACACTTGACTTCTGGGTAGTTCCCACTGTCATGGGTGTAAGTTTATTTTGAACCGCGATCCCGGAAGTGAGTCGTGTGATTAGTGCTAGCTTGATGCTAACGTAGCTTGGATGTCATGGAGTTGACAGTACTAGTCAGGCGATGTTAAAATGTAACAAACGACATTATTCGATCATTCTGGACGGACGTTCATCATATTCGCCGTGGTATAAGTGTCGTGTCGGTGAGTTTGGAGCACTTTATTTTACCCTGGTGCCGACCTCGAATGTCCGGCTTGTTGTTCCGTCAGCTGTTGCTCCTTGTTTTTGTAGACTGGACATCTTGTTTAGAATTTAACACATTATTTGGATTAAACTATGTCAAATATTATTCGTAATGGAGGAGCAGTACGGGTTAGGGTAGTTTGTTTAATGAATAATAACACAAAAGGCATGCTTAGCTGTTTTAACTACTCCAATATATCAGTTTTGTTCTGCTTTACTATGTCAGGACTAGTGTTTCATTCAATGAACCGCAGCTCCACCCTGTCATCAGTACTTAATATACTTAATATGTTTGGCCACTGTAATATTACACACAGTTTGAACAGTAACACTGTGGTTGAATATTTAAATAATTATTTCGTGTACCACTAGATAGAGCCATCATATAATTGATTAGAGATTAATGGCTCTTTGAAGGGAGCTGGACTTTGAAGAACCATTCTTTCCAAAGAACCGTTCAAAAAAAAAAGAAGCTTTTTTTCATTGTTTTATTTTTTATTATATACAAGTAACATGTTTTAAAGGAAACAGTCACAGCTTGCACTTACAAGATTTTGGTTAGAACAAGGGTCCCCAAACTACGGCCCGCGGGCCGGATACGGCTCGCCAGCGCCCAAAATCCACCCTGCAGGAAGTCCCAAGTAAAAAAAAAAAAAATTTTTATTTTTCATTATTATTATTATTATTATTAATATTATTATATATATATTTTTTTTTAATCTGTCCTTTCTAATCCATTATCTACCGCCTGTTACCCTTGGTGTCTCCTAAATCATATTGTCTAAAGATGCATTTTTACATCAATAACGTGACATCATCATGCTCGGAATATATATAGATATATATATATATATATATATATATATATACATACATACAGCCCGGCCCCCGGACAATTTTTTAACCCGAGTCAAAAAGTTTGGGGGCCCCTGGGTTAGAATAATTCAAACCAATATATACTCTATTTGTGGAAATTATTCTGAAATTATTGATAATTTTGTTTTTTTACTGGTGCATGTGCTTCACAATACGAAGGTCCTGGGTTCGATCCCTGGGCTCCGGGTCTTTCTGTATGGAGTCTTCATGTTCTCCCCGTGACTGCGTGGGTTCCCTCCGGGTACTCCGGCTTCCTCCCACCTCCAAAGATATGCACCTGGGGATAGGTTGATTGGCAACACTAAATTGGCTCTAGTGTGTGAATGTTGTCTGTCTATCTGTGTTGGCCCTGCGATGAGGTGGCGACTTATCCAGGTTGTACCCGCCTTCCGCCCATATGCAGCTGGGATAGGCTCCAGCACCCCCCCCCCCCACACACACACACACAACCCTAAAGGGACAAGCAGTAGAAAATGGATGGATGGATACTGTAAAATGATATGCCATATCTCATATCCTATATGCATTGACAATGCATATAGGGCTATTTTAAAATGTTCTCTCACCTAAAAAGTACGTTGTGGCTCACAAGTACACATCATATATAAATATTTACAAAGAAGTAAAAAATCTTAATATAATATTTAGAAATTATTAAAATAAAAATCAAGATGAGATAAAAACCTGAATGCAAAATTTTAGTCCCCCTACCTGAACTGTTAAACAAATCCACAGCAGAAAATCCATCCCATCCAGCCGGAGTACTCTGAGGGAACCCACGCCGTCACGGGGAGAACATGCAAACTCCACACAGAAATACCCCTGGGATTGAACCCAGGAACTTTGTATTGTGAGGCACATGCACTAACCCCTAATCGTGCTGCCCCACAGCAGCACAATTAACCAGAAAAGTGAATCCAATTGTGGCTTTCTTTAGTTTTGTTAACTTTCTAGTTCAGTCGGGTGGCGTGCACATACTTGGGATTTTTTATAAAGATGAAGCGGAGTTACCCAAGGGAAGCGGTGAATAGGAAAAGGCGAGAAGAAAGCAAACATTTTTTGTTGAGGCGACCCAAGATGTCAACCTTTTTCTCAGTGACACCAAATGTTTGTGAGCAACACTGCAAGAGATACTGTCAGTGCAGGATGACACTTTTCATCACAAATATGTGAGTATTAAAGCGCTCCAAATGATGAAATTTGCAAGCGCTCTCTTTTTCCCACCAGTCACACACAGTCAAAATGATAGTGCTCCCCGCATACTTGCCAACCTTAAGACCTCCGAATTTGGGAGATGGGGGGGGCGGGGTTGAGGTGCAGGCAGCATACCCCTTCCACATCGAGCTGTCCTGGATGAAATGGAATTCTTTTTTCCAATCATTTTGGAACTTGCAAGCGTACTTCTTCTTCTTACTCGTCGTCGCCATGTCTCTTCTTCGTTCTTCTGCTTCGTCTCCTTCTTGTTGTGTGTGCAGTTGTGCACTGAGCTCCAAAAGCCGTAGATATTAATGTAGCGTTCCGGAAGAGTTAGTGCTGCCAGGGGTTCTGGGTATTTGTTATGTTGTGTTACGGTGCGGATGTTCTCCCGAAATGTCTTTGTCATTCTTGTTTGGTGTGGGTTGACAGTGTGGCGCCTATTAGTAACAGTGTTAAAGTTGTTTATACGGCCACCGTCAGTGTGACATGTACGGCTGTTGACCAAGTATGCCTGCATTCACTTTGTGCGTGTGCGTGCGCGTGCATGTGCTTGAAATTAACGTTATCATTAAACCAGTTAAAAGATCATACAACGTGTCAGCATTTCTTGACCTCTTCGAGTAAAGACCATTGTTAAACCCGTCCAACGCTACATTATTATGTGACTGGGTCGGCACGCTGTTTATATGGAGGAAAAGTGGACGCCTGGACAGCATGCAGCTGTTAAGGGGTGAAGTTTTCAGGTGAGAGAGGACGCTAAAGGCAGTGCCTTTAAGGCACGCCCCCAATATTGTTGTCCGGGTGGAAATCGGGAGAAATTCAGGAGAATGTTTGCCCCGGGAGATTTTCGGGAGGGGCACTGAAATTCGGGAGTCTCCCGGGAAAAAAAATTTTCCCGGGAGGGTTGGCAAGTATGGCTCCCCATCACATCCGGCCCAACTGCGCCAACAAAGTAATCATCTCTAAAAAACAGCTTACATTTTATTAAATATTGTATTATGATTTCTATCAATTGCAATGAAAGCGTTGGGATCAGTGATACGCAATGTGTTGCTCACCAAGCTTTAGTGGTTTCTAACAACATTGCAAATTATTGTGTTATGTAGAGGACTCCTGGCTATTCCATAGAAACCTTATTTCTACTGAAGTGTGCACTCCTTGAAAGGGTTTTCACTTACTTTATTTACGCTATCGTTTCTCTGTAATTACAGTGACGAAGAGCAGGTAATCTGTGAATGCAGCTAGTGTCCAGCTGCAGGCGCCCCACCCAATGGTCTCTCCCACCATGAAGGCGGTCGTGGACGCCGTGTGGGCGGTATGGAGCATCGGGGCCTCCATCTACGACTACATCCACACCAGCGCCATGGAGGAGCGCATACACGCCCTGGAGAAGGTCATCACTATCCACCAGTGTGCCATCGGGATGCTCTCGGCGGCCATCTTGATGCTCTTCACTTACATCTTCCTCAAGAAGCTTTGAGGGTCGGACTGCACCGGTAAAGTAAACAATAGTCAATTTATATGCTGAAGGGTTGTTTAAACAGTTAGCACACGGTCCATGCAAATGTATTTATTAATTCCTTGCTGCTATCGTTTCTTCCGGAAGACACACTGGGACACCGAACTTGCTGACTAATATATGTTTTAAATGACTTATCAGATTGATAAATACAGAAATCACATGCATGGTGGTGAATAAGACCACAACATTAGGTAGCACTAGTCAAACAAGAGTATAGTAGATATATTTTACAACTAGAAAATATATTTTGGAGCTATTTGGTACCTATGCCTTCAATGCTCCATTTTAATTTGGAATTGAACGATGTTTATTGTGGGGTTTACTATGTGCACTTTCTTTCTTTTTTTAACCTGCCATTTTGAGCAAAATATTACACTGTACACTAAACTACAAGTACATCAATAATTGCACTGTTAGTTGAATACATTTTCAATAAAGTCAATTAAAACGGAGCATTATCTCTGAAAAGGCAGGATTAATGAGGCAGGTCTTGTATTGGATCTCATTGTGATGATGTGCTAGAGTACATTATGACCGCTTCAGTGCTTTTCCTTAAAACAATCACAATTTCAAAAAGGGATCAATATTAAATTATTTTTTTTCCTGTAATATTTGCACTAATTTCCTCAATATATGTATAACATTTCTGATTAGGAATGTTGATGACAGTATTTTGTCAAAGCCTCTTACTGATGTGAGAAGGAAACCACTACTATATTACTGTAACTCCATACTCATGTATTTCATTTAAGAATGTTAGATTTTCTTTCATGCAGTTACAATATTCTAACTTAACTGTATAGTAAATGTGTGAAACAAAGTGGCCTTACAGTGGTAAATACAGTACAGTATATAAAGATGTTTAATGCCTCCTTGGGTACTGATGTTATTTTTTTATATTTAGTCATCGTATTTTAAGATTTTTGAAACCAAAGACACTTTAGAGTGATACGTTTGGAGATTTGAGAAGTTAAAATGAGGAGAAGGTGTGACAACCATCAATCATTTACATGCACTACTGAGAAGAATTGAATTAGTTTTATTTGAAGGCCATCCACATGTGTACTCAATAAGACAACATCCATTGGTTTAGAACCTTCTTGGAATCGTACATGTTCCCAACATGGCTCTTTGGAAGCAAGCTGCAACTCAACATGTCTCTCTGGAATTCCATCCCAAACATGGGACATCAAAAAACAGTTCATGTTCAGTAAATAACGGTGAATAAATTCCCAAGGATGGACTGTGGAACCAGCCAACGGCTCATGTGGTTTCCTCAAGCAGACCAACTCCTGCTCAACACTGACAAGTCGACTTGTGTGGTTTCAATGGATTCCAAGGTGTCCGGTCTGAAGGAGCGTGTATTTGGTGGTGAATCTCTCCACGCTCTCCCCCTCCAGGAACTTCATGGCTCTCCAGTGGATCTTGCCACAGTTCTCCAGTTGGCCGAGGGGCCCCATCTCCTCCTGGATGTACTGGAGCCACAAATCTTCAGAGGGTACAAGAAACACATTGAGCTGATGAACAGTGGAAATAACCATACACTGGAGCATCTCTGAGACTTTATTGGACTCTTATTAGCTTTGCTACTTGAATAACATGATACTGAAAATAAATAAGTTTGACTAACAATATTCTTGCCTCACCTTCATCTGAGGAGCCAAACTCTTGCAGGGCCCTTTCATAGTAGTCCCTCAAATAGTTCATCCTTGGAGATTCCTTCATGAACAACACAATTAGACCTGACTTAATGACACCAATGTGATTTTGATGCACTCACTTGTTCTTTCTCAATCAGAATAATTCTGGTGAACAAAGGCTTGGAAAGAGGTCTGCTATCCTGTAAACTAAAAGAAGGAAAGGTATTTGTTTGCACAATAGCCGCTAATTTATGTAAGTGTCACTACTTTTCTTTACCTGGTAAAAGTCTTTCGAGCTTTCTTGTAGCCTCCGGTGGAGTATGACCAATCGAGGTAGCACTCTTTCATCTCCATGGCAACGTCTGCCACTGCAGATAGCAGACCTCGCTGGTGGTAAAAAAAAAAAAAACTTGTCTGCTGAAGTGTTCTTAGGCTAAATCATTGTGTGCATATTGATGTGGAGATGTGAATCATTAAGGGCACAGCTAAGGGTTTCATTCAAGTTTTCTTTTGAAGGGGAACTTCACTCTTTTTGGAATAATGTCTATTACAACTAGACAAGAACATTTTTTATCTTTTTTTATGAATTCTAATTTGTAAATAAACACACAAGAGTCAGCTAACAATGGAAGTAGAGGGATTTGCTCTATTCCGTATATAAAGCGCTCTAAAAAAAAATATATATATATATATATATATATATACACACAGGTAAAAGCCAGTAAATTAGAATATTTTGAAAAACTTGATTTATTTCAGTAATTGCATTCAAAAGGTGTAACTTGTACATTATATTTATTCATTGCACACAGACTGATGCATTCAAATGTTTATTTCATTTAATTTTGATGATTTGAAGTGGCAACAAATGAAAATCCAAAATTCCGTGTGTCATAAAATTAGAATATTACTTAAGGCTAACACAAAAAAGGGATTTTTAGAAATGTTGGCCAACTGAAAAGTATGAAAATGAAAAATATGAGCATGTACAATACTCAATACTTGGTTGGAGCTCCTTTTGCCTCAATTACTGCGTTAATGCGGCGTGGCATGGAGTCGATGAGTTTCTGGCACTGCTCAGGTGTTATGAGAGCCCAGGTTGCTCTGATAGTGGCCTTCAACTCTTCTGCGTTTTTGGGTCTGGCATTCTGCATCTTCCTTTTCACAATACCCCACAGATTTTCTATGGGGGTAAGGTCAGGGGAGTTGGCGGGCCTATTTAGAACAGAAATACCATGGTCCGTAAACCAGGCACGGGTAGATTTTGCGCTGTGTGCAGGCGCCAAGTCCTGTTGGAACTTGAAATCTCCATCTCCATAGAGCAGGTCAGCAGCAGGAAGCATGAAGTGCTCTAAAACTTGCTGGTAGACGGCTGCGTTGACCCTGGATCTCAGGAAACAGAGTGGACCGACACCAGCAGATGACATGGCACCCCAAACCATCACCCAACCATGCAAATTTTGCATTTCCTTTGGAAATCGAGGTCCCAGAGTCTGGAGGAAGACAGGAGAGGCACAGGATCCACGTTGCCTGAAGTCTAGTGTAAAGTTTCCACCATCAGTGATGGTTTGGGGTGCCATGTCATCTGCTGGTGTCGGTCCACTCTGTTTCCTGAGATCCAGGGTCAACGCAGCCGTCTACCAGCAAGTTTTAGAGCACTTCATGCTTCCTGCTGCTGACCTGCTCTATGGAGATGGAGATTTCAAGTTCCAACAGGACTTGGCGCCTGCACACAGCGCAAAATCTACCCGTGCCTGGTTTACGGACCATGGTATTTCTGTTCTAAATTGGCCCGCCAACTCCCCTGACCTTAGCCCCATAGAAAATCTGTGGGGTATTGTGAAAAGGAAGATGCAGAATGCCAGACCCAAAAACGCAGAAGAGTTGAAGGCCACTATCAGAGCAACCTGGGCTCTCATAACACCTGAGCAGTGCCAGAAACTCATCGACTCCATGCCACGCCGCATTAACGCAGTAATTGAGGCAAAAGGAGCTCCAACCAAGTATTGAGTATTGTACATGCTCATATTTTTCATTTTCATACTTTTCAGTTGGCCAACATTTCTAAAAATCCCTTTTTTGTATTAGCCTTAAGTAATATTCTAATTTTGTGACACACGGAATTTTGGATTTTCATTTGTTGCCACTTCAAATCATCAAAATTAAATGAAATAAACATTTGAATGCATCAGTCTGTGTGCAATGAATAAATATAATGTACAAGTTACACCTTTTGAATGCAATTACTGAAATAAATCTAGTTTTTCAAAATATTCTAATTTACTGGCTTTTACCTGTGTGTGTGTGTGTGTGTGTATATATATATATATATATATATATATATATATATATGCAGCACGGTGAAACGGGTTAGTGCATGTGCCTCACAATACGAAGGTCCTGAGTTCAATCCCGGGTTCGGGATCTTTCTGTGTGGAGTTTGCATGTTCTCCCCGTGACTGCGTGGGTTCCCTCCGGGTACTCTGGCTTCCTCCAAAGACATGCACTTGGGGATAGGTTGATTGGCAACACTAAATGGGCCCTAGTGTGTGAATGTGAGTGTGAATGTTGTCTGTCTGAGTTGGCCCTGTGATGAGGTGGCGACTTGTCCAGGGTGTGCTCCGCCTTCCACCTGAATGCAGCTGAGATAGGCTCCAGCACCCCACGCGACCCCAAAAGGGACAACTACTACAAATTATGGCAGACTTCATGAGAGCCAAAGACGACTACTTTGGGACAAATGAAGATCCAGATTTAGCTTAAATATAAGGAAGAAGAGCGACAAGTTTTAGACGCTGAGTGATCAACAGATCCAGCAAGTAGCAGTATTGCTAAGCGCCAAGCAATAAATATACATTACGAACATAATTTAAAAAAATAACTAACTGTTAGCGATGTAACGATATCAAAATCTCACGGCACGATATTATCGCGGTATTATGGCCACAGTATGATATTATTGTGGTATATGTCCAAAAATAAAAGATGCCATAGTATGTCAAATGAATAGCAGGAATGTTTAGGATAAACACACTTGCTGTAATTGAACACAAGTGTAATGCACAAACATGTATTTTAAATGCAAATAATCTGTTTAAAGCAAATATTCAAAAAATTACTTAAAAGTGATGTCTTTAAAATGACAATCTAAACATTCCCTGTAAAACAATATTGTTCACATTAGTCTCTTTCAACTTATACTTTCTGGGAGCAGTAGTAAAGGTTTGGGAACTGAGGACACCAATTTTTTAAGCTTTTTAGGTGGAATTATTTCCCATTCTTGCTTGATGTACAGCTTAAGTTGTCCAGGGTCTCCCTTGTCGTAGTTTACGCTTCATAATGCGCCACACATTTTCAATGGGAGACAGGCCTGGACTACAGGCAGGCCAGTCTAGTACCCGCACTCTTTTACTATGAAGCCACGCTGTTGTAACACGTGCAGAATGTGGCTTGGCATTGTCTTGCTGAAAAAGACGTTGCTTAGATGGCAACATATGTTGCTCCCAAACTTGTATGTACCTTTCAGCATTAGTGGTGCCTTCACAGATGTGCAAGTTACCCATGTCTTGGGCACTAATACACCCCCATACCATCACATATGCTGGCTTTTGAACTTTGCACCTGTAGCACTTCAAATGGTTCTTTTCCTCTTTGGTGCGGAGGACACGACGTCCACAGTTTCCAAAAACAATTTGAAATGTGGACTCGTCAGACCACAGAACACTTTTCCACTTTGCATCGGTCCATCTTAGATGAGCTCGGGCCCAGCGAAGCTGACGACGTTTCTGGGTGTTGATGATAAATGAAGTGAAGTGAAGTGAATTATATTTATATAGCGCTTTTCTCTAGTGACTCAAAGCGCTTTACATAGTGAAACCCAATATCTAAGTTACATTTAAACCAGTGTGGGTGGCACTGGGAGCAGGTGGGTAAAGTGTCTTGCCCAAGGACACAACGGCTGTAACTAGGATGGCGGATGCGGGGATCGAACCTGCAACCGTCAAGTTGCTGGCACGGCCGCTCCACCAACCGAGCTATACCGCCCCAAATGGCTTTCGTTTTGCAAAGTTAAGTGTTTTAACTTGCACTTACAGATGTAGCAACCAACTGTAGTTACTGACAGTGGTTTTCTGAAGTGTTCCTGAGCCCATGTGGTGATATCTTTTACACACTGATGTCGCTTTTTGATGCAGTACCGCCTGAGGGATTGAAGGTCCCAGACATTCAATGTTGGTTTTCGGCCCTGCCGCTTACGTGCAGTGATTTCTCCAGATTCTCTGAACCTTTTGATATTGCGGACCGTAGATGGTGAAATCCCTAAATTCCTTGCAATAGCTCGTTGATAAATGTTGTTCTAAAACTGTTCGACAATTTGCTCACCATTTGTTCACAAAGTGGTGACCATCGCCCCATCCTTGTTTTAACATGTGTTCTTGTCTTAGATAGGGATTGTGAATGATAGGCAAAGTTCTAAAAAAATAGAAAAAAAAGTGCAATTCCTCTTTTAGGATTACCTTGAAGATGGCCTCTGTCTCCTCAGGTTTCTGGCTGGCTATGCTCCACTCGACCTGCAGCTGCCAAATTGGTAAGCTCTCCTGTTAGAACAGAGCGATGAGAGAACTTTTGCTTTATTTCAGCCATTGTCTGTGTGCTTATCCTCTTCAGAGTCACTAAGACACTGGAGTCCAGCCGAGTTGTGTGAAAGTGTGCTATGTGAACCACTACACGACTTGTGTGCAGAATATAAAAGACTACAGTCATAAAGCATATGAACGCTTGCAGATAACTAGTGATAAATATTAGGGGTTCTCCAACAAAACTATTTACGTCCAAATCTGAATCGATTGAATAATTTTAGAAAATCGCTTTCTTTTTTTAAGTTTTTGTGCAAATTTTTTTAAGAATCAACTTTTAAATTTAAACATTAAACAACTACCGGTAATATTCATATTATTATTGATACAGTTGATTGTAATCTTTTTTTTCTTCAATTTTTTTTTTGTAAGTATTGTATTTGTATGTATTCTCAATTGCTTTGTAAATGTATATCTTAAGTATTGCAAAACTGGAATTAGGTTGCTTTATTTTCTTTTATTAGATCAACACTGTGATTTTTGTAAATACAATTTGAAAAATGAATAAATTAAAAAAAACGTGTTCAGGCCAACACTACGCATATAAGTCATACGTCAGAGGCCAAGAGGAGCTTTATTTTTGAAAAACTTTTATCATTTATATACCAAATAATATATTACAAGAATTGTGTTGAATCAAGAATCTGATTCTGAATCGAATCGTAAAGTGCCCAAAGATTCCCGCCTTTGTCATTTATCACTGATTATTTCATTGTAGAAAATGCTTTATGTTTAAAGATACCATCTTATCTTTGATGATGATTGCGACGTTTAAACAAGGACTGGGGCATGCAGCCAATGTTAATTTTTTTTCCACTTCTCTACTGAGCGTTACACAATGTCTAATTTCACTTCACTCTTTACTTTTTCTTTCCTTTTGTTTGGCACCCCAAGAAGAGTGTGACTCATGCTTGGCATTGCAAAAAGTTCACTAATAAGCAATTGTGTAGCTGCAGCAGACAAACAATACAGCGTTTTTTTTTTAGCCTTTTAACAACATATACAGTTAAGTATAGTAATTAATATTCAGTATGAGTCCCTCAGTGGAAAAAGTTTGGACTTACAACTATTTCCCATTTTACTTTAGTTATTTCATGTTTAGGAGCTGTTTTGTTTGTTCTTGAGGAGCCCCAATCCTTTTGTTTTACGTTACCATGACCATACCGGACTGGATTAGCACCTTGTTTATGTATATCATGAGGGCGTCTAAATGCTTGAAGTTGCAGAATGTGTAGTAATCCTCCTCATGCTTCAAGTCTTATGAAAACAATACCAAGCTCCTCTGTTGTAAAAGTGCCTGCAGCTAATTTAAGTGTAAAACATTCATCATCATGTGATATTCATGTTTAAGGTGTTTTTTTCCATTTTGCCTACTTTTTTCCTTTCTCCTTTCCTGTAAAAAAAATACGTTAATAGGATGGAATGGAGGCTAATTAGAGACGACCCACTTAGTTGATAACTGTGTGTGTGTGTGCGTGTGTGTTCACCTTGGGATGGATGTGTGTGAGCGCGTCCTGGAACAGTGGCCCAGCGTCATCCCTCCCCAGGTGCATCAGCGTCTGCAAGGCCAGGCTCCACACCGACACCGACTGGCTGTAGCGCTGCGTGACTGCCATGGCGATCTCAGTCGCGCTCTCCGTGTCTCCTGATGACAGCAGGATTTGCAGCTGCTCAAAGGGAGGACGTCGCGTTATGTAGGACAGAGTGGGACAGCTGTCCTTGACAATTGTGGTACAGTCTTATTACCCAGTTCTTGTAATAATCCTCTTTTAGCAGTGATGAGTCGTGGGCTCGCCTCAGGACTCCCATCAGCCTCTCCTGCCTCTGTGATGTATACGATACACACATACAATACATTTGTTCATCCTCACGCAGGGTGACAGCATAAAGGACAGAGCGTTACTTACCTTGTCCTTAAGCTCTTGGACATTTGTCTTCCTTTTCACTCTCTCCAGACAGAATGCCACGTAGTAGGTCCACATGGGTTCTGCAGCGGGCCACACAAAAGCACGATGAGAACACAACAAGTAAGACACTGCCACAAGTGACATGTTTGACTGTTCAAATGAAATTAGGTTGTGTATATTCAAATGTATATTGAAATATTCAGTCCTGAAGAGATATGTTAGACCAGGGGTGTCCAAACCTTTTCCACTGAGAGCCGATCATGGAAAAATAAAAGGATGCGGGGTACATTTTTCACTTTTTAAAACTAATACAATATACAGTAAACCTTTGTATATTGTGGTTAATTGGTTGACCTTGATAAATAATTTCTGCCGAGTAGGAATCATTCATTATGAATCATATATTTTCATAGCTAGAGCATAACAAACTGTTAACTACATTCAAAATATTTTTTTTTACATTATGAGAGCCCTCTAGATATAAAATAATCCCTTTTAGTCACTTTTAATCCAATGTAGTAATGCTACCTGAAGCTGAGCCAATCAGTGGCCATGATACTGAACAACGTGACCTGATTGGTTTGGTCTCATCTAGTGGCCAATAGGTTAGACTTTAATGTATTCCACACTGGGGAAATTATGTGGTTCCAGTGCAGATTCAAAAAGTCCACAAAAAAGTATTACAACCAGCGTCAAAGTCACTAAAGTGCCATCCTTTGCTGTGTAGTCTCGATGGGGTTTAAACCAAAAGGCACATGAAAACAACAGGGAAGGATTGAATAACACAAAGAAGTACTGTACATATAAGAACACAGAGCAGCTGCCACTTCAGCAGCGTCATTTTTACATAGAGCAACAAATTTAAAAAGCAATAAACTAAAAATGAGTAATAAGGATTACATATTGTGCACATACCATTGCACCATGCTTAGATTCAGTAAATAATAAAACAAAAACACCAAACAAACTACTGCAGTATTGATATTTTTAGTTTATTTAGACATTTATCTTATTGAAAATGCCTAATTTAGAACAAAAATGTTGTAGAATATTCTTGAAACAAAAAATCTGTAATGCTGTGATACCGCAGTATTTGAAGACATTGTGCTGAAGGACGACTGTATAGGATTTTTTAAAGAAAAAAAAACAGCCTGCATGTCAGCTTTATGATATTAGTGTCAACATTTCAACTTACTTCTTATTACATTACACCTGTTTACATCGTTAAAAAATTTGCTGCGGGCTGGGCCGTGCGTAGCCTACCACCTAATGTATCGTATTGTGGTGGTGTTTAACACACCAATATGTAGAAGCTCTTTAACCATTTTTTTACAATGTAAATGATTTGTTTTAAATAGTTAGTAATACAAGAATTTCAAAATGTATTGTGTTCCAAAAAACAGAAAAGTGAAGGAAAAATTACAATTATTTACTTATGTTTCTGAACAAAAATACACACTTTCCCAAAAGGGCCCTATAAAAATTGTTTTAATTCTATGTTTTAGTACTATGTACAATAAAGGATTATTTATTTGTTTCGGTTTATTTGTTATTTTTTAGTTGTACATTGGTCTTATATTATATATGCAGTGCTTAACACATTTATATTATGACTTTAAAAAAATAAATGTGTACAAATAAGGGCCTCCCTTCCTAATAAACACCTGCTACTCTTTACAGTTGCGTTAACAGAGAAGGTACAGTATACTGTAGTACAGTCAAGGAGCATTTTTTTGCAGCATTAGTGTCATAGTTTGACTGACTTGAAAACAAACCACTAAAGTATTAGTGTGGAACAAATGTACGGTGTATATATTGACAAAAGTACTGAGACATACACCTGCAAAACTTTAGTCCATCATGCACAGTGCATGTATTGAATATGTGATGTGTCCTACCAGTGTTGAGTCTCTCAAGGCCTTTATCGTACATCTGACAGCATTGCTCCTCGCGTCGGTTAACCTCCAAGGCCCGCATTTTGGCGGTCTGAAGTTCCTGTCCTGTTACCGGAGCCTCAAGCTCCCTCCTGGCCAAGAAGTCCCAGGTGGCACTGTCATCCAGGAAGTTGTTTTTTAGGCTGGAAAACAAGATCAGTTTCATAGTTGATGTTTTGGAATAGAATGTGTTTGTGCAATAGCGGTTAGCATGTCATGTCAGCCTTACAAACAGGACAGTTTGCATGCGAGCGTTGGCACTCCTGCATCCCAAAAACATGCACTTCAGGTTAATTGGAGACAATAAATTGTCCATAGGTGTAAATGTGCGTGTTAATGGTAGTTTTTATGAAATGTGTCCTGTGATTGACTGGTGACCAGACCACCCGGTCATTTACGATAGGCTGCACCTGTAAACCTTATGAGGACAGCGGTATAGAAAATGGATGTTTGTCCATCCAAAAGGTGACTTACTCCTGCAGGATGGACTCTTGGAAGTCTTTGGTGAAGTCAAAGATACATGCGATATTCAGCAGCGAGATGATAAACTCTGCCTCTGTGGCACAAAAACACCCAAAAGTTACTTCCGACTGACTTAACAGCTTTGTTTTTTTGGTAATTCAAACAAAACCCATGCCCACCTTTGTTTATGTCTTTGGCATCTTTATACACCACCATTGCTAGTTTCCCACTCAGAATCTCTGGAGAATACTCAAATTCACTCTGGATAGTGTCAAGAATACAAACAGTGTATAAGTGGTTTTATGTATTTTTACTCATTTGGAAAGGTGTGAGACACTCACAGTGTCTATCTGAGCTTTCTCCAGTCCTTCCTTCTTCTTCCTCAGCTTCTCACAGTGCAACAACTCCATGCGAAAGTACTGGAATACATTGACATGGTTGAGTTTTCAACTTCCTATGGTGCAAATGTGGCTTTATTCCGACTCCTTACCTCCTGGTAGACCTTCTTGTTGCCTGGGTGGAAGCGTAGCGCCCTAAGGAACAAGTGACGTGCATTATCAAAGGAACGTCTCTCTTCCAGCTCCATCTTAGCAGCCATGATCCAAAGTGCTGGTGACAAGAGACAAACACAACCACAAGAATGTAAGCATTTCGTGTTCAGCTTTGTAAATGATACTTATAAATGTACCTGGTTTATCAGGGTGGATGGCCAGCAAGGCCGAGAACACCTTGCTGAGCTGCCCCTTTGAGGCCTGCAGAGAGACACAATGGACACATCTTTACACCAGTAGGGTTGTCAATATCTTGGTACCAAAATGTATTTCCATACAACAATTCCACAAATAAAGGGGACCATAAAAATTTAAATATTGGCCTTATTTTAACAGAAAATATTATGATACATTAAACATGTTTCTTACCACAATCAAAGAACAACTTTGGCATTAAATAACAAACAAACATACTAGAAAACTTCTCTTTTGTTATTAAGTAAGCCAACAGGTTAAAAAGGCTCCTAATTTGGCTGCTTATGTATGCAGTAACATATTGTGTAATTTCCCATCCTCTTATTTTGTCCAAATTTTGAGGGCCAAGCGGTAGAAAATGAATTATTAATCTACTTGTTCATTTACTTTTAATACCTGGTTACTTTGTTTTAACATGTTCTCTCTACACTTCTGTTAAAATGTAAAAAGCCCTTATTCTTCTGTTGTTTGGAAGTTTTGGTTAATACTACAATTGTGGGTTTGGATCCAATATCAAGTAGTTACAGGATCATACATTGGTCATAATTAAAGTCCTCCTGTCTCCAGGGGCATATTTACTGAGTTTAAAAACAACTTAAAAAAAAAAAAAAATTAAAAAAAGATGTAATCACTGTATCGACTGGAGGTGGGAAGTTTCGGGCACCTCACGATTCCATTACGATTCAGGAGCTACGATTTGATTAAAAAGCGATTTTTGATGCATCTTTAATTTATGCATATTTTTGCAGTTTTACATTTTTTTCATCAATCACTTGCAACTAAAAAAACCCCAATTCCTTTGTAATAAGAAACAGTTCAATTAATTCCCACATATATTAGATTAATGAAAATGTGTGCAAAACTGGACCAGAAGTGCCCGATAGTAAAGGAGCTGGTCAGATCTCTCGGTGAGGAGGCTCGCTGCAGTCAGACAAATTTTAGAACTGCCTGCATTACTTTATTTACAATAAATAAATCGATTATCAACATTTACTAATTAATTCTATAATCATCCATGCCTGAATTGCGATGCATCAAAAAATCCATTATTTACCCCACCTCTAGTATCGACTATAAACGAAATACGGCTCTTGTACTTGGTATCGTTACAGTCAGTATTTGTATTGTTCCACCCATTTGTTTACATTCAGGAGCGCAAGCTTGCTGTTAGGTATTGCATCCTCCTACGGTAAGTAGTGAAGCATGTTTAGCAATTCCTCCTACCGCAGAGATATTTGTAAAAAAAAAAAAAATATTTGTTGTTGCCATGGAAGTGAGGATTAATGATTTACAAGTAGCTAAAACACTGTGGATGGATGTTAGCCGCTAGCTAAATTTATAGCTCCACCTTTGTTACTTTTTACGCCAAAATATTTCCATTCTCTCTCTTCTTTTTCCACGCTGTGAAAAAAAAGTAATTTATTTTTCAAAGGCATTTTTAATTAATTAGTACTGCAATACTTTGTGTGCCGGTATACCACACAACCACTGCTGTCATTCAGACTAATAATGAAATATTATTACATACCCATTTCTTACAGAAGGCAACGTGCGAGAGCCAAAGTTGCACATCATTCTGAAGGGAAAAGACATGAGAATTTTTTTAGCAACATTGGAACTTTTGTACTTTAGCTTTGATCTGATTGTTTCCCTTCGGTGGGACAACATGTCCTTGTTATGATAATAACAAGGTGCTTGATAGAATACCTTCCACTTGTTTGTTGCCCTTCTGAAGACACTATTGATTCTGTGTATGATTGCAAAATCAATCTCCTCCTTCTTGTGTGTGTATCGTATGCACTGCACAGAAAACACAAAGATGAGAAGCAGTACAAGTACATGCATTAATGCTACAGGAAGGTGGCAGCATGTTACATACCGCTCTCCTCTTTTTGACCAGCTCCAGGACGTTGATTTCGTACTGTAATTCAACATCAAGGTCTATAAATTGAGTCATTTCAACTTAATACAATTAGTACAAAAGGACTTGTACCTGTATGTATGCGATAAAGTCGTCTTTGGTGACAATCAGCCTGTGGAGTTTGTATTCCAGCGCTGTGATTCTTTTGATGATGGTTCTGCCAAACACAATTAATTCCCTATTAGAATGTGGCCCTTTATTTAACAAATTCCATACACAGTATATACAATTACTGTATGATAAATAAATGTGCAGTTCAGTTCAGTTTCGGTTTATTTCGAACATGCATAGAATACAATGTAATGCACCACACAATTCCAGTAGTTTCATTACAGCACGTCTGAAAAGGAGTAGGAAGAAGCAGAGCTTGTTTAATCCTTCACCTTTTCATACCATAGCAATTTTATCCAATGTCCTTGTTTTCTGTAACAGAACAGTGAACAAATATATAATAACATACCACAGTAAGCAGACAAATACCAGACAATACATAATCTTTGTCTCAAAAAAAAAAAAATAGTATGTATAATTACTGTATGATGAATAAATGTTATAATGTACTTTTATATCATGATGACATACAACAATACCAAATCAATATTAGTGTTTCTTAAGATTTAGGGCAGTTTCAGTCATGCTATTAATTTTTTGGTGTTTTTATTTTAAAGGAGTCCTAAGGAGACATGCAGCCGGTTGATCAATGAGGGTTTTTTGTGGTTAGTGATCATCGTTGTAAAATATTGTGTTGTCTTACTTGACTTCTTTCTTGGTGAAGAGCCCCACTCTCTCCAGTTGCTCCAACTCAGGAATTCTGTCCTCGATACGCTGTTGAACTATCTCCGCCATCTTAGCTGCGTTCGAGCACCAAATTCAGCAATCCTTTTTTCTTCAAATTAACTGACAGAATGTCAATTCTGTGCTATTTTGTCTACTAATAAGATCGTTTTAGTCCAAGAGCCACGAGATTAGCGGCGATGGACTCGGTTCACACATGGCCGGAAGTTGTGAACCACTACACTTCCTGTTCTCTCACCAAATATCTCCGACAAACACGAGTTGTACCATAATAATTTAGCGTGTTTTAAAATAAAGTTAAGAACAATTGTGTTTACGTCAGCTGTCAGTGTAATAAACGACAAAACATGGATTATTCCACGCGTGTTGTATAAGTAACTAAATTCCGTTTATTTGTCAGACTTTTTTTAAGTATTGTTATGAGAACGCATTATTAAAATAAGTTATTCACTTTTTGCATTTTGGTTACTATTTGGTTTAATCACACGCCTACTGTAATGTAAATGGTGATGGGCGAGACAGTGGTTGTGAACGCCTCACTTGGTTTCCCGCAAAAATCGTAGAAAACTCGAGCGGGTGATACGTCATCTCCGGTGTCCGCCAGCCAATCACAGCTCCGCATTCCCTCAGTTTGGCTCCCATTGGCTGACAAATGAGCAATTCTCTGTTGTTCATTCCAAACTGAAGGAAAACCACACCGCAATAACCAAAAACGACATCGTTATTGATGTCATCGAGACTATTTCATCCTTCTCGGAATCACACCCATATCCGTGGCTGTACGGATTGATCCGGGCGCACGGCTGGTTTATTTACTAGTAAACCATGCTAGCCCCGCCAGCTAACTAGCCAGCGTCTCGTCTAGTCCCTTATCTTCATGGGTTTCCGCTGTTGATTCTTCCAGGCTTGTGCTGGGGGCAGCGAGGCTAACAAATTAATGCCATCTGCCAGGGTACGTTGTTTACATTCAAGTTTGATATTTACAAAGTTGAATTACTCTATTATTTTCACGCCAGACCGACTGTACCGAAGCTAACTAGCATGCTAGCAATGTGCTTAAGCTAGGCTAACGCGCTAACAATTTGCCTCCTGGCTACAGTCATTTGCTTGTTCTGTAAATTTCTCTTTTTTTTTACATATATGTCTCACCCACTCATAGAATTCCGGCTATATTATGAGCGGGGCGGGTTGCAAAGCTAACGGCGCCGTGTACCCCGCCTCGTCTGCGATGTTGAACTCCGTGAAGAAGCCGAAGATGGAGCAGATTCAGGCCGACCATGAGCTCTTCCTTCAGGCCTTCGAAAGTGAGAGTTCAGCCCTGGACACGTTGTCATTTTGTCCTTTCAATAAATTGCTGTCATAATGTTATGTATTAGGGGTTAGTTGTGTGATTAACCAATCTTTATTGATTTTCACTTAGTTGACATAACATTATTAACTTTTCACCAGTGGTTCACAAACTTTGTTCACCAAGGAACACCTAAGACAAATTCTGGCTCTCCCAAGTACAACCATAATAACCAACATTAACATACTGTAGCGAAGTAAGCCTATGTATTCATAAAAAATAAGGAAGTATATTTTTGGGTCACTGTATCAACACACACAGTTTCAACAGTAACACTGTGTTTGAATACTGGAAAATAAAACAGGGTACTTTAATCATGTGATTTTTTTTGACATACTACTAGACTTACTTGCCAACCCTCCCGATTTTCCCGGGAGACTCCCGAATTTCAGTGCCCCGAAAATCTCCCGATTTCCACCCGGACAACAATATTGGGGGCGTGCCTTAAAGGCACTGCCTTTAGCGTCCTCTCTCACCTGAAAAGGAGATTATTATATATGTCTCCGGTATCCATAGGTTTATCTATAACCCATAAAGTAGGCAGGCACGGAGCTATTTCTCAGCGTGTTTATTCCAGCTTGCACGTTAATACACTGACACACAACATCCGGATTCCCATCATGCATTGCTTCAAAACTACGGCAAGTAGTAATGTCCAAAAACATAACAGACGAAGAAGAGACATGGCGACGACGAGTAAGAAGAAGAAGTACGCTTGCAAGTTTCAAAATGATTGGAAAAAATAATTTCAGTTCATCCAGGACAGCTCGAAGGGGAAGGGGTATGCTGCCTGCAAATTTTGTAGATCAGACTTCTCCATTGAACACGGTGGCCGAACGGATATACTCATTCACGGCTTATTTATATATATGTATATACATATATACAATAAATACTTGAAAATATATACCTTCCCCACCTCAACACCCCCGCACCCACTCCCCCCATCTCCCGAATTCGGAGGTCTCAAAGTTGGCAAGTATGCTACTAGATGAAGCCCACGTAACACAGTTTGAGAATCACTGCCCTGGAGACATTATTACTAATGCAGATTTGCTGAAGTTAGAAAAATAGCCCATAACTTAAATTAGTAAACGACTATAACAATTGTCACAGCTACATTTGTCCAAGGGCCAGAATTATCATAAAATAAGATAGAATGAATATTGTTCTCAGTTGTAAGTAATGTATGTTTTGATGTATGTTTATCATGGTTTAGTTAGTAATGACTGCCTGGGTTCCCTCCGGGTACTCCGGCTTCCTCCCACCTCCAAAGACATGCACCTGGGGATAGGTTGATTGGCAACACTAAATTGGCCCTAGTGTGTGAATGTTGTCTGTATATCTATGTTGGCCCTGTGATGAGGTGGCGACTTGTCCAGGGTGTACCCCGCATACCGCCCGAATACAGCTGAGATAGGCTCTAGCGACCCCGAACGGGACAAGCGGTTGAAAATGGATGGATGAATAGATGAAGCCCGCGTACCACTTGTGCTACATAAACGTACCACAGTTTGAGAATCACTGCCCTAGAGACATAATTAAGAATGCAGATTTACTGAAGTTAGAAAAATAGCCCGTAACTTGATTTGGTCACATAACTTAAATAAGTAAACGACTATAACAATTGTCACCAGCCACATTTGTCCTAGGGCCAGAATGATCATAAAATAAGATATAATTAATATTGTCCTCTGTTGTAAGTAATGTATGTTTTGATGTATATTTAGCATGGTTTAGTTAGTAATAACATATTTCTATAAACTATATTGTCAAGTCTTGCATGGATCATATTTTACAAATTCAAAGCTACACCACCCGTCAAATCTAGGGTTTCATTTATAAAGGTTGCGTAAGCGCGAATCAGAACCAGAAAGTAGCGGACATCACTTTTTACGTCAATTGTTGGGATTGGTTTTTTAATAAAGCATATCGGGAAGAATGTGCAGAACTGTGGTAAATAGACATAATTCATCCCACAGTGGGTCCCCACATCTGCGGTCCCCTCCAAGGTTTCTCATTGTCATCCCATTGGGTTGAGTTTTTTCTTGCCCTGATGTGGAATCTGAGCCCAGGATGTCATTGTGGCTTGTGCAGCCCTTTGAGACACTCTTGATTTAGGGCTATATAAGTAAACTTTGATTGATTGAAATTATATGATGGCAGTGCAGGTTTTTACACACAGTAACAGAAGTAGAAGACAGAAAACTATAACCAGTAATAAATAACACATTACACGAGGTATAGATACAAATAAAATAAAATAAAAAACACTATCTCAACATCCTTAGTGCACACCAAGAAAAAAAGATGACAGTAATCACATAAGTGCGTTGTAAGTCTTATAACTGTGGGTAGAAAGGACCTGCAGTAGCGCCCTTTCCTGCACTGTGGATGTAGCAGTCTAATGCTGAAGGAGCCACTCAGGACCTCCACAGTGTCATGCATGGGGTGAGAGGGACTGGATATTATGGATGCCAACTTCATCAACATCCTTCTGTCGGCCATCTCCTCAATGTTGGCTAGTGGGCAGCCTAGGATGGAGTCAGTTCTCGTACTCCGTTTAAGTCTGTGCCTGTCTCTCTGATCATGCTGCCCCGACCCCAGCAAAGATGCCGTAGAACACCGCAGAAGCCACCACAGTGTTATAAAAAGTGTGCAGTAGTGACCTGCACATCCGAAGGACCTCAGTCGCTTCAAGAGTTATCGGCGACTTTGCCCCTTCTTGTACAGAGCGTTTGAATTGTCCTGATAGTCCTGGACATTTGACCCTGCACTCACTTGACTCGATCAATTGGCCACAAATCCCCACTGATTGGGGGTTAGGTCGAGCAGTGCTAACAAAAGCTAAAAAAACACTGACTGTCAACTCATTGTCTTGCACTGCTCTTTAGGCATTAGGACATGTGGTTTATGCAATGTAATAAACCGTTTATTCTGGGTCACTTCACCATAGTAGCAGTTGTCATTCCGGACAGTCCAGCCTTTCACACCAGCAAACACATATCCCCATTAATGGAGTTAAGTTGAGCAGTGCTAGCCAGTTAGCTAAGAGCAGCAGGCTGTCAAGCACAGCTCTTAATGTGTTGGGAAGTGAGGTTTACACAACTTCATAATTTGTGCATGTGCAACTATTCCACTCCCTCTTCAATTCAAAAGATATAAAACAACTTGTCAAATATGATCAACGGTGGAAATGGCACATGTCACCACGTATGATTAACATTTAAAGGTATGCAATTGTAATTTCAAACAACTAATGTTGTCACAAATGCTGCAGAGCCAAGCCAGGTGACTGAGGTTATTGCAGGGTAGAATCAGATTTTCACATTAAAATAAAGTGCTGCCAGTGATTCACTTTTATAGCTCAGGACTACTGTTTTATTTTTATGTCCCTCATTCTTCTCTGCTTATTTTTCCAGAGCCGACTCAGATATATAGATTTCTTCGCACTAGGAACTTGATTGCAGTAAGTGGGGTGTTTCTACAAGCCTTTCATTTGAATATGTAGTGATTGTTTAGTAATTGTGTAATTATGTCTTTTTTAGCCCATATTTTTGCACAGGACCCTCACTTTCATGGCTCACAGAAATGGTCGATTAAATGCCAAAAGGTGCAAACATTTTTTCAAGTACATTCTAGTCTCATAACTGTAATATGTACACATTTCAACTGTGTGTTTTTTTCTATTTGTTGCCAGGAAAGCATTCAAAGTGGATAACATGTTGCAGGCAGTAGAGAAGATGAAGGGAGAGCAGGAATCTCCCAGGTAACATTTCGCTCTCTGAACACTGTCCAACTTTGTCACTTTATTTTGCAACACATTGTATGTTTTTTTTTCAAGCTTGTCATCACATCTGCAGTTAACTTTCACTGGGTTCTTCCATAAGGATGGTATGCAGGCATTATTTCTTTTTCACATCTTTAAATTAGTTATAGACTTAATGTTGTTAAATGTGCTCTTTCCTACTTAGAAAAGCCATCTCAGAATTCAGAAAATGAACAAAATTCTGTCTCTTTAGAGGTGCTACTTGTCAAAGTCTGCCATAAAAAACGCAAGGTAAGCTACAGAGGGTGTTGTACATGCAGAGTTGAATGGGATACGCAATGGCACAGGTGTCAAACCCGAGGCCTGTCACATTTGTTTTTTGTGGCCCATGAAAGCCTGAAAGTAATGTGCGTCTATAAAGCACTTCATCTTTCTTCCTAAATGTAATCATTCTTTGACAGTAAAAACTAACGCATGCAATTGCATGTCTTTTAAACAATAATATTATCTGATCATGCAACATGATATTACAATCATTGTTTTGTTATCAAAAATAAATACCTATCTGCTTGTCACCTGTCTTAGGATTTCAAAGTTAATTACCAAAAAAATAATAACCAAATGAGTATGCAACGGTGATATCGGTGATGACATGTTAATTTTCATACATACTGTTAGATGTGGTTCTTTGAAAGTAGCCATAACTGCATGTACTTTAACAGTTACCATACATTTGATGGTAACTGGTAAGGTACATGCAGTAGTAGATGGAATGGCACACAATACAGTGTTTTACACAGAACTGCAATATAGTTGTGGCTGCTGGGTGTGTGACAAATGTCTTAGTGAGGATGGTTGGCAAACTGACGTCTATTATTTTTATGCTATGCAATCGACTGGTCTTGAATTGTTTTTCTTTCCGCCGCGCTTAAACGTTACAAACATAAAAAGCTATATTGTTAACTTTAGCAGTGTGCTGCACCTGCCGCTTGCTGGAACCAAACACTACGGAGGTACCGGTAGTTACAGGACAAACGGTGCGTGCTGGGGAAAAGCGCTGAGATGGCTTGAAAAATGTCTATTTTAATATCAGTTTATGATCCTTTCAGATTCGTAATCACGATTCCCCTTGTTTATTGTATATTACGGACAGGCAACGTTGTATTATATGGTTAATGGTATTGTACTCACTGTAACAAATAGTGTATTATATTGTAAGACATGATACACACAGTTGTGAATTGTATGCAGTATGATACATCTAGTGCAAATGATATACAAACCCCGTTTCCATATGAGTTGGGAAATTGTGTTAGATGTAAATAAAAACGGAATACAATGATTTGCAAATCATTTTCAACCCATGTTCAATTGAATATGCTACAAGGACAACATATTTGATGTTCAAACTGATAAACATTTTTTTTTTTTTGCCAATAATCATTAACTTTAGAATTTGATGCCAGCAACACGTGACAAAGAAGTTGGGAAAGGTGGCAATAAATACTCATAAAGTTGAGGAATGCTCATCAAACGCTTATTTGGAACATCCCACAGGTGTGCAAGCTAATTGGGAACAGGTGGGTGCCATGATTGGGTATAAAAACAGCTTCCCAAAAAATGCTCAGTCTTTCACAAACAAGGATGGGGCGAGGTACACCCCTTTGTCCACAACTGCGTGAGCAAATAGTCAAACAGTTTAAGAACAACGTTTCTCAAAGTGCAATTGCAAGAAATTTAGGGATTTCAACATCTACGGTCCATAATATCATCAAAAGGTTCAGAGAATCTGGAGAAATCACTCCACGTAAGCACATTGAATGACCGTGACCTTCGATCCCTCAGACGGCATTGTATCAAAAACCGACATCAATCTCTAAAGGATATCACCACATGGGCTCAGGAACTCTTCAGAAAACCACTGTCACGAAATACAGTTCGTCGCTACATCTGTAAGTGCAAGTTAAAGCTCTACTATGCAAAGCGAAAGCCATTTATCAACAACATCCAGAAACGCCGCCGGCTTCTCTGGGCCCGAGATTATCTAAGATGGACTCATGCAAAGTGGAAAAGTGTCCTGTGGTCTGACGAATCCACATTTCAAATTGTTTTTGGCAATATTCGACATCGTGTCATCCGGACCAAAGGGGAAGCGAACCATCCAGACTGTTATCGACGCAAAGTTCAAAAGCCAGCATCTGTGATGGTATTGGGGGTGCATGAGTGCCCAAGGCATGGGTAATTTACACATCTGTGAAGGCACCATTCATGCTGAAAGGTACTTACAGGTTTTGGAACAACATGCTGACATTTAAGCGCCGTCTTTTTCATGGACGCCCCTGCTTGTTTCAGCAAGACAATGCCAAGCCACATTCAGCACGTGTTACAACAGCGTGGCTTCATAAAAAAAGAGTGCGGGTACTTTCCTGTCCCACCTGCAGTCCAGACCTGTCTCCCATTGAAAATGTGTGGCGCATTATGAAGCGTAAAATACGACAGCGGAGACCCCGGACTGTTGAACGACTGAAGCTCTACATAAAACAAGAATGGGAAAGAATTCCACTTTCAAAGCTTCAACAATTAGTTTCCTCAGTTCCCAATCGTTTATTGAGTGTTGTTAAAAGAAAAGGTGATGTAACACAGTAGTGAACATGCCCTTTCCCAACTACTTTGGCACGTGTTGCAGCCATGAAATTCTAAGTTAATTATTATTTGCAAAAAAAATAAAGTTTATGAGTTTGAACATCAAATATCTTGTCTTTGTAGTGCATTCAATTGAATATGGGTTGAAAAGGATTTGCAAATCATTGTATTCCGTTTATATTTACATCTAACACAATTTCCCAACTCATATGGAAACAGGGTTTGTACGATCTAGTGTAAACTGTATCGTAAATACAGTATGGAAGACATGCTAACATGTATTTCCAAAGAGTACAAATTAAACCTGGTAAATTGCCCTCTATTTGATATAATTTCATTTAGGTGTACGTTTTGGTCACGCTGCTTCTTCTCCTTGCAGGATGTTAGCTGTCCAATTAAGCAAGTGCCTACAGGTAAAAAGCAGGTGCCTTTGAACCCCGAGAGCAACCCATCCAAGCTGGGCTCATGCCCTTCCTTAGTGGTGTCCAGCAATGAGTTTGAGCCCAGCAACAGTCACATGGTCAAGTCTTACTCGCTCCTCTTCAGGGTGTCCCGCACAGGGAGGAGGGATGCAAATGGCCTAGCTAACGGTGAAGCCAATGAGAACATTGGTAAGACATCATCCCAGCCTCATATGATGCAAACCTAATGACACATGTATGTTCTTCTTGTGTGTGTAGATGTGATAGATACTCCAAGTAGAAAAAAGAGGAACTCGACCCATAAAGAAGAGGGGGACGCTATAGAGACTTATGTGGCACAGATGACAGTTTTTGATAAGAATAGGTGAGTTTCACTGCTGAAAGCTCCATGACATTAAAGGGGAACTGCACTTTTTTTTGGAATTTTGTCCATCGTTCACAATCATCATGAAAGACGTGATAACGGATGTATTTTTTTATGTATGCATTGTAAATATTAAATAAACAAAAGGCCGATTACAGCAAAGCCAATGGGAGCTCTACTATTCCGCCCATAAAATTAGGTAAATAGCCATTCAAAAAGTGCCAATAATACCCCATTTACATTACGTGACTTGAATATTAACCAAGTATTTGTAATATTGTTATTATAAACGCCAATGCAGACAAACTATTTAGAGCGGCGCAGTGATCACTTCCGGGTGTGCCTATTTTTACATCATTAAGTGGTCTGCCACTTTCTCACTTCCTGTAAGTTTATTGTAGGTCATAAATCATGCATCTCACCTGAACATGACACTTTGACAGCCATATAGAACCTGAGCTGAAAAGCGTTTTTTTTTTACCATTTTAATTGGAAAGTCAGTAACTTTTAATAAATCTAACAAAATAAGTAAACTGAAATAAAATGTACTTAATCTTTGTTAGAAAAAAATGCACCTCAGTAAATATTGAATATCTTGAAGTGTGTGTTTTCCTCAATTAAAACTTTTTTTTGGCTATCATTTTCTAAAAAATTGGGCATTTTTGCTCATTCATTAGTGTTGATGGGCTCATCTTGCTCAATCAGTTGATGCCCAAATATTCCCACATCCAACATTTGGCTTTGTAATCATCTTTTTTTCTCCATAATTTTTTTTACTTTGAGGTGTTTCTCACTCGCGAGGCGTATCTAGCGAATCTCTCTGTCTGAGTGTCCTGTTTGTAAGTGAGCGGTCCCGCCTCCCCTCACCGAGACAAAGATTGTGAGAAGACGATTTACTCCGTTTCTTTACTTCTGTTTTTGCAAAATGCTGAGAGCGATGCACAGAGTGGACCCTCTTGCACCCTGTTTGAGAAAGCGAGAGACGAAGAAAACAAATGAATGTGGTAATTTATTGAGGCCGGCAAAGTTATCACGTTTATTTGTTGTTTATCGTTAGATTAATTGCCTATCGTCCCAGGCCTATGCATAAAATCACACGAGATTATATGCAGGTGTTCCTATTGAAGTAGCAGGCGAGTGTAAATCGCTGTTGTTGTTGCCCACAGGAGGTTGCAGCTGCTGGACGGGGAGTACGAGGTGTCAATGCAGGGGATGGAGGACAGTCCTGTGAGCAAGAAGCGAGCCACGTGGGAAACTATTCTTGATGGGAAGGTGAGGAGCTTGGGAGCGTTTAACCAATGCGTTGTGGTCATGTGATTTAAAATCATAATTATACATAATTCCTATCTTTTTCTTCAGAGGCTGCCACCGTTTGAAACATTTTCTCAGGGACCCACATTGCAATTTACTCTACGTTGGACAGGCGAGGCCAGCGGGAAGTCCACTGCCCCTGTAGCGAAACCTCTGGCTACTCGAAACTCTGACACCTCTGGACCCATGGAGACCAGGACCAGCCACCATAGGGCGGCCCCTATGAGTAAGACACAATGGCCATATAAACTTGTGTAAATAAAATTTCAACACACACATTAGGTGTGCTGGTCCAAATATAACAGGCAGTAAAGTCACACCTTTTCAACCAAGCCATAATAAATAGCTCACTGATTAACGCAATGACGCATGTCACAGATAAGGACTGCAGTGCCTTTTTATGTTTACATTTTGATAAAGCTTAAAAAATCTCAGTCAGTGTGTTTTATGATTGGGTAAACAACATCTCCATGTGTTTGTCAGCAGTAAAAGAGTCCATTGGCACGGACATCCACACGAGAAAAGAGCATGTCCCCTATGAGCCGCGCCAGAAACTAAGAATATTTTATCAGGTACGTCACATTAGAGCAGACTGAATAGAACCACCAAAATATGACCCGAAGTATGATTGGTCCTTTTCTCGACTAGTTCTTGTACAACAACAACACACGGCAGCAGACGGAGGCGAGAGATGATCTTCACTGTCCTTGGTGTACGCTGAATTGCAGCAAGCTCTACAGTCTCCTTAAACACCTCAAACTCTCCCACTCACGCTTCATCTTCAACTATGTGGTAAGAAACTTGGCACAGTGTTGTCGTAGCAAGTTGCAGATGCTATTGCTGCTTTCCAGTGTGCTGGAAGTCATGTAAAGATTCTGCACCAGTTTGCCGAATGTGCGCAAATACAACAACACTCACTTCAATTACAACCACTCGACAGTCCAAACTCACTTGGCACTCACTTCTCGTTTGGTGAAGAAGCCGGGTGATAGGTCAGTTACTGTTAGTGTAAACATCCATCCATCCATCCATCCATCCATCTTCTTCCGCTTATCCGAGGTCGGGTCGCGGGGGCAGCAGCTTAAGCAGGGAAGCCCAGACTTTCCTCTCCCCAGCCACTTCGTCCAGCTCCTCCCGGGGGATCCCGAGGCGTTCCCAGGCCAGCCGGGAGAGATAGTCTTCCCAGCGTGTCCTGGGTCTTCCTCGTGGCCTCCTACCGGTCGCACGTGCCCGAAACACCTTCCTAGGGAGGCGTTCGGGTGGCATCCTGACCAGATGCCCGAACCACCTCATCTGGCTCTTCTCGATGTGGAGGAGCAGCGGCTTTACTTTGAGCTCCCCCCGGATGACGGAGCTTCTCACCCTATCTCTAAGGGAGAGCCCCGCCACCCGGCGGAGGAAACTCATTTCGGCCGCCTGTACCCGTGATCTTGTCCTTTCGGTCATAACCCAAAGCTCATGACCATAGGTGAGGATGGGAACGTAGATCGACCGGTAAATTGAGAGCTTTGCCTTCCGGCTCAGCTCCTTCTTCACCACAACGGATCGATACAGCGTCCGCATTACTGAAGATGCTGCACCGATCCGCCTGTCGATCTCACGATCCACTCTTCCCCCACTCGTGAACAAGACTCCGAGGTACTTGAACTCCTCCACTTGGGGCAAGATCTCCTCCCCAACCCGGAGATGGCACTCCACCCTTTTCCGGGAGAGAACCATGGACTCGGACTTGGAGGTGCTGATTCTCATCCCAGTCGCTTCACACTCGGCTGCGAACCGATCCAGTGAGAGCTGAAGATCTTGGCCGGAGGAAGCCATCAGGACCACATCATCTGCAAATAGCAGAGACCTAATCCTGCAGCCACCAAACCAGATCCCCTCAACGCCCTGACTGCGCCTAGAAATTCTGTCCATAAAGGTTATGAACAGAATCGGTGACAAAGGGCAGCCTTGGCGGAGTCCAACCCTCACTGGAAACGTGTCCGACTTACTGCCGGCAATGCGGACCAAGCTCTGACACTGATTATACAAAGAGCGAACTGCCACAATAAGACAGTCCGGTACCCCATACTCTCTGAGCACTCCCCACAGGACTTCCCGGGGTACACGGTCGAATGCCTTCTCCAAGTCCACAAAGCACATGTAGACTGGTTGGGCAAACTCCCATGCACCCTCAAGGACCCTGCCGAGAGTATAGAGCTGGTCCACAGTTCCACGACCAGGACGAAAACCACACTGTTCCTCCTGAATCCGAGGTTCGACTATCCGGCGTAGCCTCCTCTCCAGTACACCTGAATAGACCTTACCGGGAAGGCTGAGGAGTGTGATCCCACGATAGTTGGAACACACCCTCCGGTTCCCCTTCTTAAAGAGAGGAACCACCACCCCGGTCTGCCAATCCAGAGGTACCGCCCCCGATGTCCACGCGATGTTGCAGAGTCTTGTCAACCAAGACATCCCCACAACATCCAGAGCCTTAAGGAACTCCGGGCGGATCTCATCCACCCCCGGGGCCTTGCCACCGAGGAGCTTTTTAACTACCTCGGCAACCTCAGCCCCAGAAATAGGAGAGCCCACCACAGATTCCCCAGGCACTGCTTCCTCATAGGAAGACGTGCTGGTAGGATTGAGGAGGTCTTCGAAGTATTCCCTCCACCGATCCACAACATCCGCAGTCGAGGTCAGCAGAGCACCATCCCCACCATACACGGTGTTGACACTGCACTGCTTCCCCTTCCTGAGGCGGCGGATGGTGGTCCAGAATTGCTTCGAAGCCGTCCGGAAGTCTTTTTCCATGGCCTCCCCGAACTCCTCCCATGTCCGAGTTTTTGCCTCCGCGACCGCTGAAGCCGCACACCGCTTGGCCTGTCGGTACCTGTCTGCTGCCTCAGGAGTCCCATGAGCCAAAAGAACCCGATAGGACCCCTTCTTCAGCCTGACGGCATCCCTCACCGCCGGCGTCCACCAACGGGTTCTAGGATTACCGCCACGACAGGCACCAACTACCTTGCGGCCACAGCTCCAATCGGCCGCCTCGACAATAGAGGTACGGAACATTGTCCACTCGGACTCAATGTCCAGCACCTCCCTCGTGACATGTTCAAAGTTCTTCCGGAGGTGGGAATTGAAACTCTCTCTGACAGATAAACAAAAGAGTGCAAAATAGTGTGCGCTCACAGAAAATGTGGTCAAATACATCGCCAAAGACATGCTGCCATTTAATACTGTTGTAAGCCTAGCATTTTTAAAAGTGCTGTCATGTTGGTGTTCGTCACTCGGAATCTGCCAAACTTAATTTTGTTTTGCTCATGAGCGGTTAATATATTTGTTATGCTTTGTTATGGTTTTGTATATTTGAGCCCCCCCATCCCCTCCTTAAATATATATCATTGCTTTTAGTTGCAGTGTTTGTTCAAGTGTTATTTGTTTGTTTTATTTAACTTGGAGATTTAAACATTTTAATTGCAATTTCAACATTAAAACACACAAGAAATACAAGTTTATTACATTTGAAATAACATACATGTATTATTATGATGTATTATCATTAAATTAATGGTTAATTTGGTCTCATGAAAATCATGGCAATAATCGTTTATCGGCCATAATTTGTTGATAAATATATCGTCTAGCAAAATTTGTTATTGGCATAGGCCTATCCATTTAACCAAATGATTTTGTGCACACCACTTTTCAGCAAAAAAATATTCCATATACAGTGGATCGCCGCTGTTCACAGGGGTTGTGATGTGAAAAAATGTGAATAATGGATTGACCCAAAGTGTGGCCCACCACTAACCGCCATAAGCCCATTCTTAAAATACTCTTCCTAAAAAAAAAAGTGGAATAAAAGAACAGATGTGTGTAATGTAATGAGAAAAAACTTTAAATCTCAATGCTATTAACCCAAAGCTGACATACAGACCTTTTCTTTGCTTTAAAAACATCCATGTATTGTATTGGTTTTTAAAAATGAAAACTATCAAAATGTCCCCCTTAAAACATTTGGACCTCACCCCCCAATCTAAGCCCTATGATATGCCTTACACAATGGTTAAAGTACCAGTAGAGTGGAAAAACAAGTTGCCTCTATAATGGCGCTATTATTGTATATATGTAATGCATGACATCAAAAGACACACAAAGCATGCAAGTGAAAAAATATGATCAAGATAGTATCAATCTCACGAGTTTCCCGAGCCATTTTGAGAGATAATGAGAGAGCCAGACATGTGATCGCATGACGTAGATGTAAGAACCGCAGATCCCTTCATCACCAACAGCAATGCAAATCATGCAGACTTTGTGGGAGCCATTAACGACTACTTTGGAACAAATGATTGTTCAGAACCTTATGTTTTTTATCCTGAATATAAGGAGGATGAGCTACAAGTTTTAGAAGCTCAGCTAAACAGACCCAGCTATAGTGAAACACTAAACATCATGTAGCAGTATTGGTAAGTACTAAACAAGAAATACAAACTACAAACATAATAAAACGATCGCTTGCTGTACAATGTCTGCTCTTACTTCGATGACAACTGATAGGATGTCCATATATTCCCGTTCAGATGAAGAATTAATTTGAACCCAGGCGAAGGGTTAAAAAAGTTGCTGCTGACACTCACACTGTCTTCGGTTGTGTGTGTTTGTCTCCATATCCGGGTATATATGTGTTCATGTCTTACATTGGGATTGTGAATGATAAACAGTGCATCTCTTTCAAATTTTTGAGAATTTTCTGTCTGACTTTTTCAGTATGATAACAGGGTCAGAGTGCAGTTGGTACTACTGTGTCGTCAATCTCTGGAAATAGCTGAAGAATTTGTGGCATTTTGTATGTTTGAACGTTATTTTCACATACTTTGCGGATTGTAAATACAATTGAATTAAATTTTGTTTTCAAAATCTCAATAACTGTTTGAGTTATGTTGCTAACAAACATACAAACGCTGGCGAAAGCATAACCTCTAGTGGAGTAATATAGCGCGCCACGTTAATCTTGAGCGTTCCAAACCAAAACAGACTGTCAAGGTGCGCCGTGTTGAGGGAAACCACCTGCTGCACACCATAGCTACTAGAAAGATACCATCACCCATAAAGGATGAAGTCAGCTAAGCTAAATGTCAAATTGTGAGGTATTTTCATTATTAAAAGGTGCTACTAAATGACAAAAAATACTAGCACTAAAATTAATTTTTAGCACAAAAAAATTTTTGTGGCAAAATGAAATGTCTTGAATATCACAATTTCATTATTATCTATATCCCTAAACTGTGCAAGCACTGTCGCTAACATAAGTGTAAGGCTGGCCGATATGGATCAGAAATCATATCCCGACATAGTTAGGCCCATAAACTTTAAGCCATAAATAAAAGTATCCATGACGTAACTAAATATCTTCACCATGCATTGATTTTAAATTTTCATACAATACACAAAATACAGGTACCAACAAGTAAGAAAAGTAGGTTTTGCATCATAGGATCCCAACTTAAGAGGTGTTTTGAGATAAGAAAAAAGAAAAAACCTTGAAAATAATATAAGAAAAGTCAAATATAATCACCAATCTTCTTTTAAAAAAACATTAAACTATGCTCAATTCTTCATCTAAAAAAACACAAAAGAACAAAATGTGAAATAAAGTGCCCTGGTTTAAATGTCAGAAGCAACCTGAAAATAATAATTGTGTGTATGTCCTATAATAATGTTTTTTAAAATATATCTTAACATTATTATAGAACATACACACAAAGATTTTAGCCAGGAACACCAACCTGATGATGCTGTGTGAAAGGCTGTGTTCTGAAAATTACTTTTAAAAAGTCATTAACTATGGTTACTTGTTACTTTACCAAAAAAGTAATTAAATTACTAACGGAATTATTTTTTAATAAATGTAATTAATTACTAGGGAAAGTAATTATTGTGCTACTTTGAAAAAATTCAAATATCTGGAATAATGCAGTTGAAATAAGTGTCATATGAGTAGTGTGTGTGTGCCTTTTAAAAGGCAGCGCCTGTTGCCTAGTGACGTGTGACGTCAGAGAGTTCACTCTCGATAGCTTGAGCGTTTTTGTTAGCTTTGCAGGCGAGCAGCAGCAGTTGTAGGGCTCTGACGGCAGCTCTTTTGAAACTTTCACTGGTTTGTGTTACCTCTACTTAATAAATAGATGACATAACTGCACGATGGAACTTAATTCCTTTCTTTAGCCTTAGTTGAAGAATTGATTCCATTAAAATGAATATACTGCCGAGACTTTTATTTATTTCAAACCCTACCGATAGAAATTAATCTAAACCAATTCAATGAATGGGACAAAATGAGATGTAGGTATATATGGCAAAGTAAAAGGCCAATGGTTCGTCTCAAAACTTTACGGCCAAACAAATGGGAGGGTGGGGTTTATCTTACCTCAGACATTATTATTTTGCAGCGCAGATGAGAGCAGTGATATGCTGGTGCAACCCGTCATATGTTGCTCAATGAAAAAATATTGAAGAAATGCCCTCCAGTCCCATACAAGCAACCTTGGCTGATAACAATCTACAAACCCACATAAATAACATTGATAACTCATGGGTAAAATGGACCCTTAAAGTGTGGAAAATGATCATAAAGGAATACAAACTTGAGAATGACATTACAGTTCTTAAATGGTGTTCCTATGATTCAGAGTTTACACCTAATAAATTGGACTCAAGATTCAGGGACTTGATATCCACAACCCAACCCAAAGCATAAGACCAAATAATTGGACAGAAGTTGCTCGCCATGTTTAGAACACAAATGCCTATCAACTCTCCTGCTTCTCATTTGCCTCATGCGTATGATCAGAATTACACATTGACTCTCCAAAATGATTTGTAACCCAAAGAAAAAACATGATTCGAACAACACATATCATTCGAACCGTGTCAGGTTAACCAAACTGATTTTTCCATAAATCGTTTAGCTCTAGTTTATACTGTGCTACTAGTCTTTCTCATTAGGCATCACTTTTGGCTATGCAATGCCAGAGTATTTAATTTCGCCAGATGACATCAATTTGCAAGTTCCAACTTCTGTGAGGTACAAAACCATCTTTTCTAGTTGTTTGAGTGCACATTTGTTTCTTCAGAGTTTTTTGGAATGCAGCATAGAGTATGCACTAAATTTGCACTTTTATAAGAACAAAACATCCTCTTATTTGCATTACTGATGTCTTGAGTATGTACTCTGTATTGTGACGATGAGCACTTCATCCCTTTTCAAGGACCAACTAGTCAAAGCATGGCTGACTCCTTTCACTAAAGTTCACCAACTAAACAAAGGCAGCCTGAAGTTTTTGGAGGCTGATGACGTTTTTGTGCTTTAGTGTTACCTGCTAAGAAACTTCACTGACAACGTGTTTATTTTATTAAAGCCCAATAGCTTATCTTTCAATGATCTGTTCACAAGGCTGGGCAATCTCCAATTCGATTTTGCTACCGTTGAAAATAATAGATTTTTCAACATACACTATATTGCCAAAAGTATTTGGCCACCCATCCAAATGATGAGAATCGGGTGTCTTAATCACTTAGCCCGGTGTATAAAATCAAGCACTTAGGCATGGAGACTGTTTCTACAAACATTTGTGAAAGAATGGGCCGCTCTCTGTGATTTCCAGCGTGGAACTGTCATAGGATGCCACATGTGCAACAAATTCAGTCGTGAAATTTCCTCGCTCCTAAATATTCCAAAGTCAACTTTATTATAAGAAAAGTGAAGAGTTTGGGAACAAGTCAGCCACCAAGTGGTAGGCCACGTGAACTGACAGAGAGGGGTCAGCGGATGCTGAAGCGCATAGTGCAAAGACTTTCTGCACAGTCAGTTGCTACAGAGCTCCAAACTTCATGTGAACTTCCAATTATCCCACGTACAGTTCGCAGAGAGCTTCATGGAATGGGTTTCCATGGATGAGCAGCTGCATCTAAGCCATACATCACCAAGTCCAATGCAAAGCGTCGGATACAGTGGTGTAAAGCACATTGCCACTGGACTCTAGAGCAGTGGAGACGCCTTCTCTGGACTGATGAATCACGCTTTTCCATTTGGCAATCTGATGGACGAGTCAGGGTTTGGAGGTTGCGAGGAGAACGCTACATTTCGGACTGCATTGTGCCGAGTGTGAAATTTGGTGGAGGAGGAATTATGGTGTGGGGTTGGTTTTTCAGGAGTTGGGCTTGGCCCCATAGTTCCAGTGAAAGGAACTTTGAATGCTCCAAGATACCAAAAAGTTTTGGACAATTCCATTTGATGGCACTTCAAGTTCATATGTGAGTAAAGGCAGGTGACAAAATACTTTTGGCAATATAGTGTATGTTGATTGATATTCATAATTCCATTAAGAATCAAAGTATTGATACACCTCTTCTATCAACGGCCACATAACCCCATTTTTATCCACGTATGAATAAGAATGTATTCGTAAAATCCAGATGTCTTGTGAGATACATTGTGTTGTCCTTTGACCACGCATTTATGTTATTTGTTTCTGTATTTATCAATACCAGCCTCACCCCAAAGGAGCAAGGATAGACGTGTCCATCAATGAGTCTTATGACGGCTCGTACGTTGGTAATCCTCAGGACATCCACAGCCAACCGGGCTTCGCCTTCAGTCGCAACGGTCCGGTCAAGAGGACCGCCGTCACCCACATACTGGTTTGCAGGTAAAATGGTTTGGTTTTCAATAAAAAAAGCTTCATGTGTAACATGTAGGGATGTATATACCGTGTATCTGTATTTTTTTTTTGTGCAAGTTCCTAATTGGGTCAATCCAGGAATACTAATAAGAGCCTGGAATAATGATACTGCTATCGTTTTTCTTTTATCCAACTGACTCTTGTCATTATAATCGAATACAAATGCTAATAGACAATGCTTTTTTTTTTTAAATGCATTTTTTATTTACACAAATTACATACAGTACCGATGTATTCATAAGGAATATCGATATTGGTATCGGTATCAATAAAATCCTAACGATATATATCCCTAGTAACATCAATGTCAGACTAACCAACTGGTTCTTGCTTTGTCTTTTTTCAGGCCCAAGAGGACTAAGCCGAGTCTGTCAGAGTTTCTTGAGTCCGAGGATGGAGAGTTGGAGCAGCAGAGGACCTATGTCAGTGGACACAACCGCCTCTACTTCCACAGTGACAGCTGCATGCCTCTGCGGCCCCAGGAGATGGAAGTGGACAGCGAGGACGAAAGAGACCCCGAGTGGCTGCGAGAGAAGACCGCTACGGTGAGGAAACGCTAAGTTTGGCAACATTCATCAGGAGGCAGCTGCTTTATGAAAAATGATCGATTTTCCGATGCATCATGATTAGAATGTGGATAGTGCTGAATCAATGCTCAAATGTCCAAATATCAACGGACCTATTGGGGATTCCCCTGAAGAAATCCCCTGAAGAGCAGAGAAACCTGCGAAACAGGCTTGTAGGGATGAAATAGCCTCCGTGTTTTTTCCTGACCGAGCGTATATTGCGCTGTACCCCGGTATTGAGCACTGTATAACAGATAAACCACAGAAACCTTGATTATACCGGTAAGTATGTGTATATATTTTTTTAATTGATTTTTGAAAATGTATTTAGAATCAGAATGAATAAAACCGTGATTCGGCTGTGAATCAATTGTTTTTGTGAACCCCCGACTCATAACTATACCTGCCACTTTCCAAAGTGGTCATTGTTATTTTTTTTCAAAAAATGTTCTGCCTTTGTTGTAGTATTGTCAACTTCATCATTATAGTGAAGCAGGTTAAAAGATTTTGCCAATTTTCCTTGACGTCGCTGACAGAAGTCACAAGTAAACGTGCAGGCAACAGTCAGCGAGTTTTGATTTTATATTTTGTTCCTGTTGGCAACCACTTATATCGACACATAGTCCTATCCAAAAGCGGATTCCACTGTACTGTGGCAGCTTCATTTAATTGACTACATTTATTAACAAATTCACCTGAATAAGTTGTCTCTATTAACAATGTTATTCGCAGCAATGTTGTAACAATATTTATCTTTTTAATTGTCTGTTCTGATATTCATGCAGCAACTGGATGAGTTCACCGATGTCAATGAAGGCGAGAAAGAGGTTATGAAGCTATGGAACCTTCACGTCATGCAGCACGGGTATGTTGACACCAACTCCTCGCCTGCGCTCACAGACCACACCATTAGGTACTTTTGCACAATCTTTCCAGACCCCAAATAGGCACAATTCTGCCCTTTACAGAGATGATATTGCTTATTTTTTTGATTGACATGTTCATAAGTATGTAACTATAGACTTTCATAAAGTTCTGTTAACAGATCTCTTGATGTTTTGCATTGCTATTTTGTGACTATGATTATTAATAGGTAGAAGAATGTATTAATGTTGGAATATCAAGATCATTTTTAATCAGCTCGTTTTATGATTAAACATGTAATTGGAGATATAAAAGTAAGTTGACCTGTGTTAGAATCCTGTTTTTAATCAATGAATATGACATAAAAAATGTGAAATGAAATAAATGTGCTAATTTGAGATTCTATATTAGCCTTATGTGTTTTGTTTTTTCTGCATCAGAAAAATAGGGAACATTACCGTACATTAAATCGCTTGTGTTCTCTAATTCTGGCAGCTTCATAGCTGACAACCAGATGAACCACGCCATCATGCTGTTTGTGGAGAGCTGCGGTGAGCACATTGTCCGCCGCAACCTCTGTCGCAACTTCCTGCTGCACCTGGTCAGCATGCACGACTTCAACCTGGTGGGCACGGCCACCATCGACCGAGCCATGGTGCGCCTCAAGCAGATCCAGGAGGAGCTCCCGGACACGGAGGAGCAGCAGGAGCTGACTCCGACGGCAGCGGGGGGGAGCTGCAACGGCAACACTTTGACCTCCAGTGCGGGGAAGCAGGGCAAGAGGACAAAAAGCGCTCTGACGGACTGATGCAGGCTCAATGCACGGGACTATTAGTCAGGAGGGAGTTTTTGTTCTGTTTCCTCCCTTTTCAATAAACTTTCCAACCTTTTTGGTGCTTAGACATGCGGTCAGCACAGCGCCTGACCCCAAACAGACCCAATATTACAAGGTAAACAAGTTTTTACAACTTGAAGTCAACCAAATATGGACAAAGTAGAAGTGAATCGCTGATGTCTTTTGGTGAGGGTGTGAACAGACTGAGAATCTTGTAGTCGTGTGTCCTACCTGGAAGCAAGGCTCAGCAAAGCTACAGGTCAAACTGTACCGCTAAGATAAATTGTATGCATACATGATAACCCTAGCTGATTATTTTAGCACTTGATGTTTTGTATTTAGAGATTTTCCATTTTTAAAGTCAACGCTGCGCCAAATGTCTTTGTCTAAGGCAGCATTTCTTCTTTGGAGTCGTTTCTGTTTTGGGATCTCACTGTTGGAAGTCTCAGGCAGTTTAGAGAAGAGACATTGTAAAGATTGTGTCTAGGCTCCAAAATGATTTTTATTCTTAGTTTTTTTGCCGATAGGCTCTCTGGACAGTAGTGATCAATGATATCCAGAGTTAACTTTTAGTCTCAGTGCAGTTTTTGCCAAAGGGTTATTATGATCAGCATATTCATTAGTGTATTTTTCTTTTTTTTTGGATTGTGAATATGAACTGACCATGATCATGGTTTATTACCAACCTCAATCGTTATAATTTCCTCATGTCAAGTCGGTCGTTTCTTACCTTTTTATCTGAAAGGGAGACTTTCTCACCTTATTTGCAAAACACCCTGTTGAGAATTGTGAAAAGAAGTACTGTCTGGCTTTAGGGTTTTTATATTTAAATAAAAACACATCCAGCCTCCCTTTGCCACATTGTTTTGGATGCTTTTATCAATATAATTTTTTTAGGTATACCTACACAGTTAAAAGGGAACCAATAAAAGAACTGTATAAAAGTTACTTTTTTGTATATTTACAAATATTATACTCAATTTTAATTGGTTGATACTTTTAAAGAGGTAATCATTTAAAAAGATACTGCAAAACTTTGCAGTGCTACAATGTAGTGAAAATGTAAAAAAAAAAGAGACAAGAACAAATTATCTTTCTGTGAATATATTCTGTAACTCACAAATCCCACTCATTACACTTTATTTTTAAGTATAAGGCAATGGTGTAAAAATAATACTTATATGAAGTACTACCTTAAAAGATGTTTGCCAGTACCACCATTTTAGCGAACAATAATTTAATTAGAATTAAATTTCAGAATATTTGCTCAATACATTTATATTTGTGGTTATTTCATATACATAGTTTTTTTTAAATGTCCATGTTTAGTTATTTTATCACTTTCTTAACAGATAAATAAATAAATGACGTTCATGAGTATGATAAAAACAAAGCTCCAGTGTACTTGTAGTACAGTATAAGACTATTGCCTTTTAAGAATAAAAAGTTGAATACCTCTCTAAAGTGACGTTCTTCTCCACAAAAGTAGATGGCGCTAGTACACCAAATGCTACTTTGTGCTGCTGCCGATTTTATGCTGCACAGCCAAAATTCTAACATTATCAAAAGTATTAAGTTGGTAATTATCATTTATATTTGTACCTTAATACATTTATTTAGAGTAAATTTATATTTCGAGTGGATAAAAGTTCGAAACGTTACAGTTGAAACGAATGCCAACAAGACGGAAGCAGCCATAGACATCTTATAAGGGTACGCAGCATCGAGCGCTACTGCCTACTGGCGCTGACGAGACGCGGGGCCGCCATCTTGGAGTGGTGACCCACTCCACTCAGTGCAATTCATTTGGCAGGAGCAATGAACTGTCAGCGCATTTAATTCATCTTACCTCACTGAATACCACTGATTTTCACGCAGTTTTTTTGTCATACGTGTAGGTATGATAAAAGGACACATGTTTAGGCGTGTTTTATTATTCATAGTTTGCTTAACAGTAATAGAATATTCTTATATGCTATAAGTGACCAGACGTCCGAGATCAAAACTGGGAATATAATCCCAGAGAAGGGGGAAAAAAACGGTCAGCTATTTTTAAATTTAAGAATAATATGATTAGGTTATATATACATGCGTATATCCTACATAAACAATGTATGAATACATTAGATATCTATATATCTTAGGGACTTATAGACTGTATCTCTGTTGCTGCAACAGCAGAGAGTTTATTCTGTCCTGACACTTTGTATTGATATTTTGTATTACATTCTTCCCGTAAATGATCATGTTTACAGTGATTGCTTTATATGTTATTTTTTTATGTATGTCACTTTGGATAAAATCGTCTGCCAAATACTTCAACATGAACATATATAAACACCTGAAAGTTTTTATATCAGCTAAAACCACCAATCTGTTTCACTGGATTTAGAATAAAACCAAGTTCTGTTTTACCCAACAACGTAGTATTTGAATATTGTTACTTGAAGACTTATTCCTGGCTACAATTATACTGTTAAGAAAGTATTGTCTAATACTTTGCCTAAAATGAGAATGCATCATAATCAGTGGCGGCTGGTGAATTTTGTTTTAGGTGTCACAATCATTTATTTCAACTTTATGTTATTCAAGTATGACATTTTTAAATGTAATTAATTTCATTGACAAGCAATTCTATTATGGTCATACTCTTGTTTGCTTTAATTGATTGATTGAAACTTTTATTAGTAGGTTGCACAGTACAGTACATATTCCGTACAATTGACCACTAAATGGTAACACCCGAATACGTTTTTCAACTTGTTTAAGTCGGGGTCCGCGTTAATCAATTCATGGTATGCTAGCGGCTACAATTTCAGTACTATTAAACAAGTTGAAAAATGTATTCGGTGTTACCATTTAGTGGTGAATTGTACGGAAGATGTACTGTACTGTGCAATCTACTAATAAAAGTCTCAATAAATCAATCTTTGCTCCTTCTCAACTCTGTGGTAATATTATTTTCACAAAATACAACCAATCAATTACCATGAATAGATTAACGTGGACCCCGACTTAAACAAGTTGAAAAACTTATTCGGGTGATACCATTTAGTGGTCATTTGTACGGAATATGTACTGTACTGTGCAATCTACTAATAAAAGTTTCAATCAATCAATCAAAGTACGTTAATGTTAAATCTTACTTGTGAAAAGTAATCCCCCGATTCCTATTTTCAACAGCCTGCTCATTTGAGCAGGAAAACGCTAAACCATCTTTGTTTTCTACCTGTCAACTGTCAGTTTAGGCTGCTCACAGGTGTTGTACCGAAATCTGTTACCCATCGGAATTTGTAACTCCAGGGGGCGATGTTCCCATGACGTTTGTTTGATGGTTAAACGGCAAGCCCAAAGAGGAGGAGAAGAAGAACGCTTGCGTAAATGGCGTAAACTATCCTTAATGCTGAAACGTCAGTTGTCAGAATTTCAGCATTAATAAATTACACATATACATGTATAGCCTTGTCTGTATTGGAAAATGTATGTGTGTGAGAGAGAATCAACAGCTGATACAATGGACTCATACTATAAGGAAAGTAAATCATTGATTTCCAGAATTAAGGATAGTTTACGCCATTTACGCAAGCGTTCTTCTTCTCCTCCTCTTTGGGTTTGCCGTTTAACCATCAAACAAACGCCATGGGAACATCGCCCCCTGGAGTTACAAATTCCGATGGGTAACAGATTTCGGTACAACACCGGCTCCTCATCACCACTTCAAGATGGCGGCCCAATTTCTTGCGTCACAGCAGCCAATGCTGCGTCTACTTATAAGATGTCTATGGAAGCAGCATGTTCAACAAGACGGAAGCAGTATGTTCAACAACACAAGGGCGCCATGTTCAAACTGCTTATTCACAGCAGCTGTTGACGTTTTGGATTTTTTTTTTTGGCAATGCCAAACAAACTGAAACGAACTAAAAGGAGTCTCCGGAATAGTTTGTGTGGTCATGAAGAGCGAACTGAAAGAGTCGAGCCTATTTCGTTAGTTTTAGTCGGCGCGACATCGGTTAATAGTGTATTAGCATGTCCGTCAAAGGAAGAAGCATACTTGACCGAACGTGACAGGAGCACCAACGACGAGGTTAAAGTCGCAACAACGTTAGTCAGTAACAGTGATGGACGTCCTCCTCACAGTGAAGATGTTACAGGAGTGAGGCAGAAATTAGCATGTTTACCTTCATCATCTCTGCACAGTTGTTTGAAGGACATCCAAGCGTCCAGCCCCACATTCCCGGTGCAGACTGTGTTCGCAACCCTGCAGAGGAAAGCCAGGGAGAGGCTAGAAGATTATGGACGAACAGGTAACAGCTTTAAAGTGGTTTGATTCATTTGCAGGTTTCACAAAAGTAAGTACAGTCATGTCGTTTGACTCGGCTTGGGAATCTATTTTACAGTGTACACTATCTTCCAGTGACGTTCATGACTGGTGAGGCACTGACTTCATCACAGTCAGATTTACAAACATATGAACCCTAAAGAGTATCTTATTCACCATTTGATTGGCAGCAGTTAACGGGTTATGTTTAAAAGCTCATACCAGCATTCTTCCCTGCTTGGCACTCAGCATCAAGGGTTGGAATTGGGGGTTAAATCACCAAAAATTATTCCCGGGCTCGGCGCCGCTGCTGCCCACTGCTCCCCTCACCTCCCAGGGGGTGATCAAGGGATGGGTCAAATGCAAAGGACAAATTTCACCACACCTAGTGTGTGTGTGACAATCATTGGTACTTTAACTTAACTTTAACTTTACACATACAAACTGTAGCACACAAAAAAATCACATTTATTATGGTCTTACCTTTACTTATAAGTGCGGGAACAGTGGTGTTCGTGTTGGAGGAGTTGTGAATGAATGAAATATGAAATCCGTGCTGCAGTCTGCAGGTGTACCTAATGTTGTGTCCCTGCAGTCGTTCATGTTCCTCCGGCACGAGCATTGATGTTTTTGCACTTTTTGGCTTCTGGTTAAGTGACTTTTTTTTGGGTGGATTCGGTCTTGCACGTGGAGGGTTTGGGTGTGGGCTTTGGTTGGTGTGGTGCCTTCGTCGGGGGGTGCCTTCGTCGGGGGGTGCCTTCGTCGGGGGGTGCATTCTGCGGCGGGGGTGCATTAACCGGCACCAGGAGGCGAGATTACGCGAGCCTCACACAGTGCGTCTTCGCAGCAGTTTTATGATTGCTCAGCACAAGAAATACTTTACACACATACAGTTGTTGACAAAATACACTGTACATTAAATACCTCAGCTAACTAAACTATGGAAATGTATAATATAATTCATATAGCAATACAGTCTCACTGCACAGCAGGCCAGCAGTTAGCCGAGTCATTGCGCAATCCATGTTGAGGCACAACTGAGTGACGTGCCTCAACTGGCTGCTGATCACCGCACCGTCTCTTCTCAGTATTTGAACGGCAAATGTGAAAATTCAGCCATTTCGAATAAAAATAATCCAAAACTGATGAAGTTAAATGGAAATTAACTTTATAGTATAATCACTGAATACATATAACAATTTAATAGATTTTTTTTCTTTTTACATTTTTTTTCTTTCCATGATTGCTCCGCCTCACCTGCCTCCAGTGACCGCACGTCACTGCTATCTTCAATACAATCCATCCATCCATTGTCTACCGCTTGTCCCTTTTGGGGTCGCGGGAGGTGCTGGTGCCTATCTCAGCTGCATTTGGGCGGAAGGCGGGGTACACCCTGGACAAGTCGCCACCTCATCAGAATCAGAATAGTTTTTTTGCCATTGTTTGAGAACGGGTTCACAAACTAGGAATTTTTCTTGGTGCAATCGTGCAACATAAAACACATACAACACAGATTTGGTAATAACAAGAGCTGTAACTGAGCTATCAGATCTTGTTATAGACTTAGAAGGAATTCAAAGGAGCTACTGTTCGGAGTTATTGTTCAAGTGCCTGATGGCCGAGGGGAAAAAACTGTTCAGGTGGCGGGAGGTGTGGGTCTGGATGGACCGTAATCTCCTGCCTGAGGGGAGAGGGGAGAATAGTTTGTGTCCAGGGTGAGAAGAGTCAGCTGTGATCCGACCCACGCGCCTCCTGGTCCTGGAGGAGAACAGGTCCTGGAGGGATGGGAGTTTGCAGCCAATCACCTTCTCAGCAGCTCGTACCATGCGCTGCAGTCGATGCTTATCCTGGACTGTGGCGCCGGGGAACCACACGGTGATGGAGGAGGTGAGGATGGACTCGATGATGGCTGAGTAAAACTGCACCAGCATCTCGGTCGGCACCTTAAGTTTTCTCAGCTGCCGCAGGAAGTGCATCCTCTGCTGGGCCTTCTTGATGAGGGAGCTGATGGTTGGCTCCCACTTGAGGTCTTGGGTGATGGTGGTGCCCAAGAAACGGAAGGAATTCACAATGGAGACGGGGGTGGGACACCGGGCCAACACAGATAGACAGACAACATTCACACTCACATTCACACACTAGGGCCAATTTAGTGTTGCCAATTAACCTATCCCCAGGTGCATGTTTTTGGTGGTGGGAGGAAGCTGGAGTACCCGGAGGGAACCCACGCAGTCACGGGGGGAACATGCAAACTCCACACTTAAAGATCCCGAGCCCGGGATTGAACTCAGGACTACTCAGGACCTTATTAAAAATGTATAGCACAATAAACAACCACACATGCACTTAGACCTGGGATGTTTAAACTTTTCCCACTGAGTGCTGCACACTGAAAACATTTTGATATGTTTCATTCTTAAAACCAATACAATGTAATATATAGATTTTTTTTTATAACCTTTAGAGCAGTGGTTCTTAACCTGGGTTCGGCGAGTCGGCCTCAGGGGTTCGGCGTAGGTCAAAACACACCCAACTCATCGTGTAAATAAAAACTTCTCCCTATCGGCGTATTACGGATACGGCAACAGCAGAAGTCAGACTGATTTGCAGGTGTGTAATTTGTTGTGAGTTTATGCACTGTGTTGGTTTTGTTGTTTGAACGAGGTGATGTTCATGCACGGTTCATTTCATGCACCAGTAAAAAAACATGGTAACACTTTAGTATGGGGAACATATTCACCATTAATTAGTTGCTTATTTACATGCAAATTAGTAACATATTGGCTCTTAACTAGTCATTATTAAGTACTTATTAATGCCTTATTTGGCATGGCCTTATTATAACCCTAACCCTGACCCTAACCAAATAACTCTAAATTAAGTCTTTAGAATCAGAATCAGAATCAGAATCAGCTTTATTGTCATTACGCAAGGTAACGAGATTGAGGCCATTCCATACAGTGCGATGTGTGCATGCTAGAAAAACAATGTGCAAATATATAAAAATATAAAAAATGTAGAAGTGCAATGAATATGGTGTGAAATGAATATATACATGAAAAAAACAAAAACAAAAACAGGGTGGTTGGTGGAATGGGTTATTGCACCGAAGAGAAGGCAGTTATGAGGGACAATGGGGCAGTCCGTTCAGGATGGTTATGGCCCTGGGGAAGAAGCTGTTCTTTAGCCTGTTTGTTTTGGTTTTAATGCACCTGTAGCGCTTCCCAGAGGGCAGCAGGTGGAACAGGTCAGAGCCAGGGTGGGTGCTGTCCTTGATGATGGCACTGGCTCTGTTGAGGCAGCGGGAGGTGTAGATGTCCGTCAGAGAGGGGAGAGGGCGGCCGATGATCTTCTGAGCCGTCTTGACCACTCTTTGCAGCTTCTCCCTGTCTACTGCAGTGCAGCTGCCGTACCATACCGTAATACAGTAGGTCAGCAGGCTCTCGATGGACGAGCGGTAGAAGGTCAGCAGCAGGTCAGGCTTCAGGTTGTACTTCCCGAGGACTCTAAGGAAGTGTAGCCGCTGCTGAGCCTTCTTGATGATTGATGTGGTGTTGACTGTCCAGGAGAAGTCATTAGAGATGTGGACTCCAAGGTACCTGAAGGTGTGGACCCTCTCTACACGCTCGCCGTTGATGTAGAGGGGGGCAGGGTCGGTGCTGCTCCTCCTGAAGTCGACGATGATCTCTCTGGTCTTGCTGGTGTTGAGAGCGAGGTTGTTCTCCGAAGACCAGGCCGTCAGCTTCAGGACCTCCTCTCTGTAGGCAGCCTCGTCACCCCTGGAGATGAGCCCGACCACTGTGGTATCCATCCATTTTCTACCGCTTGTCCCTTGTGCACAGAGCTCCTGCCAACAGCAGCCACAACAGCGGCGCCATCTTGGGGGAAAAAAAAATAATAATAAAAAAAATAAATATATATATATATATATATATATATAAATATATGTATGTGTATATTTTGTCAAAACCCTATTTTTTATGGCAAAAACAAAATGTGCAATATTTTCCCTCCCAAAAATTTCAAAGAGGAATATTTCCTGTGGAGTAATTGGAGCCTTAAATAGATCTATAATTCATAACATCATTGATTCAATATTATTTTTTGAGCAATGATATTTAAAAAAAAAAAGTCCCACTAACTTTATTGGGGATCCAAAGGGGCATCACTCATAAGTAATACATTTTATTGGGTATCCAAAGGGGCATCACTCATGTCATAAGTATTAAAAATACTGTAAGTCAGTTTTTTTTCTACTAGTTTCAATGCTAAAATCTAAAGAGCAAATTAAGACTTCTGTCGCTTATATTTTTTGTTTTATGCGCTTTTTATCATTGGAAACGTTGTTTTTTTTTATGGCAAACACACAAAATGTGCAATATTTTCCCCAAAAAATGTTTCCAAAGTGGAATTTTTAAAAATTAAATCTAGGTCAATAATTCACTGATTTTGATTCATTAGGATTTTTAGAGCAATGACAGCTTCAAAGAAAAAAGAAAAAAAAAGCCTGCATTGCAGCTTTGTGTTATTAGTCAACATTGCAACTTTTTCTGGTTACATTTAATTTGTTTGCATTTTTATTCCACTTTTTTAGGTTTTAGTTTTTTTTAATAGTAATATTTAGAATGTGCAGCGGGCCGTTAAAAAATGGCCAGCGGGCCGAAAATGGCCCCTGACTTAGACATTTCAACATGTCCAAAAAGGAGTAGTGTTGCCAACTCCTCAGTAAGAAAAGTAGCTATTGGCTTTCTTAAAACTCGTTCGAAGTCAGTAGATGATGTCATCGCCTCATTTGCATAATTAATTAGACGCTGTAGGAGAGAGGAATAACATTGTGGAAGAGATAAAAAGTAATAACTCTATATTAAGTTTCTTCTGTTGACTCTTAGTCGTTTATTTAAATCAATTTGTTCTGCATTATTAGATATTAAGTTAAATTAAAGTACCACTGATAGTCACACACACACACACACTAGATGTGGTGAAATTAACCTCTGCATTTGACCCATCCAGGGTATCAAATTTGATCAAACGACTAGAGAGTTGTGACATTCACGAACAAACCAAATCTATTGACTGGCTCATTATCATGAACAATTTGAATTGGGACGTTGCAGCGATTTATTTTTAGTGTGACAGTGAAGAAACAATTTATATTTACATCTCGCTGTATCTATAAATAATGCAGCTGCACATTGTTTACAATCTATTGCCCTAGTAATTCCTACAGTTATTTCAAATAGTTCCATCGATGTTGAGATATTTGCTCTGTATCCATTTTAACTAGTTGACAGTCATTTACAGTATATTTCCTTGGGAATTTGTCTAATCTGCATTTAAACCTTTTTTTATATACAAAATTGGATAGTGGGAGTATTGAAACGGGTCTTTTAATTTGTAAATCGATGTTTGTCTCCTATCAGAATTACTTCAGCTTAATTTATTACTTATTTTTCTCTGTAAATTTTCATGTTTGAAATGATAAGTTTCTTATGTACATTAAGGGTTCTGATATTCCCTTGAGGACTTTTTCAAAATGATTTTCATATCAATTACATTATAACCAGATGTTTTAGATTTATTTTTGTTTGCAACTTCTAATACTCTAAAGGTTTGGTACGATAGAATTTAAACTTTATATGATATACTTTAGAGTCGTCTGTGTCGCAGCTTGTAAGTTCTATCCAAGCATTTCCCTTGGAGAAGATATAATGCAATGTCTGCTTTAATGTGAGCGTGAAAGGAGAGAACCATTTGAATTGTATTTGTCGACATTCAGATGAGAAGAGGAAACAAGAGTTGGAGAGCTGTGAGAAGGCCTCCAAACGCCTGAGATCTAAGAACGTGACTGCCGTAGGAAGTTGCGTTGCCATGGAGACGACTGAGCCCAGAGTGAGCAGACTGAGTCGCACTCGGAAACTCAAGCAGCAGGTTGTCGCCGAACATAAACCAAGTCACGCAGAAATTAACCAACCAAGGGATGTCAACCAAAACGGTACATCTATTTGTGATAAATCCCATGGTTAGTGTTTACGTCTATGAGATATCATGTGGTCTACTGTAGATACTGGCTGTGACAATGTGCTGTGGACGGACAAGTACAGTCCTCAGTGTGCTGCTCAACTGATTGGGAATTCTCTCCAAGTAAACAAGTTGCACAGGTAGGTCGACCATCATGAATCTACCCCTCCAGATGTATTGTAGGAGTGGAAAATAACGCTCCTCATATTTTGTTAGTTGGTTGAAAAAATGGAAACAACGAGCTGACTGCGATGAGAGGAGGCCGGCAGAACAAATCAAACCCAACATAAAGAGCGGCGGGACTGTTTCCACTGAAGGTTGAAATCAAAAATACATTTCTGTTCATATTAGAACTTCTAAGGTTTACCTCAGATTGTTTTAGAACAGGGATGCATCAAAACTGATCGACCGGCAAATAAACTGCATTTCTTCCACTGCAAAAAGTCAGTGTTCAAAAACAAGGAAAAACAAAAACAAAATTAGGGGTATTTTACTTGAACTAAGCAAAATTATCTGCCAATAGAACAAGAAAATTCGGCTTGATAAGACTTTCCAAAACAAGTAAAATGAGCTAACCTCAATGAACCCAAAAATACCTTAAAATAAGTATATTCTCACTAATAACAAGTGCACTTTTCTTGGTTGAAATTTTTTTTAGACCTTTTTGCTCAATATGTTGAAAAATATTCTTAAATTGGGGATAGGTTGATTGGCAACACTAAATTGGCCCTAGTGTGTGAATGTGAGTGTGAATGTTGTCTGTCTATCTGTGTTGGCCCTGCGATGAGGGGGCGACTTGTCCAGGGTGTACCCCGCCTTCCGCCCGATTGTAGCTGAGATAGGCTCCAGCACCCCCCGCGACCCCAAAGGGAATAAGCGGTAGAAAATGGATGGATGGATGGATAGTGCCATTATCTTGACATAATGATATTTCTTATTTCATGCTTGAAATAAGAAATTATTACTTTAAAGAAGTAGTTTTATACTTGTGAGTGTTAATGACACAGCTTTGCATCAGTTGATATTCTAGTTTCAAGCATGTTTTACTCAATATAGGTCATACAATCTCAACAACAAGCTGTAATATCTTACTGAGATAATTTAGGACCAAAACACTTAAAACGAGTAAAACACTCTAACATAAAATCTGCTTAATGAGAAGATTTATCTTATCAGACAGAAAATAAGCAAATAGCACCCTTATTTGAGATATTTAATCTTACTTAGATTTCAGTTTTTGCAGTGTAGTATGTTATGTTTTGTTATCATGTATCGTTATCACTGAAGGACGAGTCACACATGAGTAAGAATAAGTCAGGAGCTGGTATGCTAATTACTAAGTTAGCTAAAAACAACACTAAACTTAGTCAACTTTAAGAAGTGTAGATAGAAACACGTTACAGCAGATATTAACAGGAAACTAACAAGTAGATTATCAGTAATTAGTTTAGACTAGAAAGAGGACAACCATTGTTGTGCTCTGCTGGTGTGTTGGTTGTCTACCATGCACACACAACACATATGGGGAGGGCAGATGTTCCAATGTACTGTAGATTTTAGAGTGATTTAGATAAATATTTACATTTTAACAAAATCATTTTTGGGAGTTTTTGTTAATGTTTACAAACTCAGGGATCAATTCTCTGGACAAAGAAGGATTTTGAGGGCAAAAAATAATTATTTAAATGAGTAGTAGATAGTAGTTTTGGATTCTGTTCATTTATCCTTAGTTTTGATAAAACTATTGTATGTACTGAATCAGAATAAGAATCTAGTTTGGCCTCCTAAAACCCAAAGTTTTGTTACATTTTCAATGTATCTTGGCTATTTGGGCTCTTTGGAAAGCAATGAGTATAAAAACAATAAAAAGTTGGAAGTTGCCATTGGAACTTTTTGGAGAAGGGTCTTGCTGCAGACACTCAAAGTTGCGCAGACACTTAAAGTCACGCCCACTCTACACAGGGGTGACAACAACAGAAGTGAACCGTGTCTTAAAGACATGCCCACAGTGGCAATGAACACAAGAATGGACACTGGATTTGTAACGGGATCCAAGATGGCTGATGCAAGGCATTATAGTTGTTATGATTTCGGTTGTTGAATGTATTGCTTTCTCGGCTACTTGTCTGCAACTCTAACCATAACCCTACCCCCAACAAAATCCCAAAACCTAACCCTAACTTTCTTATTTCTGATTCCCGCGTTACGCATTGTCTCTCCAGTTTCACTACCGTTGTCGTCACCTCTGTAGGCATGTCTTTAATGGGGCCTCGGCTTTCCACTGGATGCGAAACAGCCATGGCACACGCATGGAGGCGGAGTCTTTCCGTTTTATTCATTTTATTTTATTTGACCTCGGGAAACATGTTTTTTTTGCCGTACTAATATAAGACGAAGCGTATGTAGCGTTTGACTTCACTGTGACTTACGGTGTTTTGTTTAATGTTAACAAGGATACAATGTAATGCAGAGGTGTGCTTATAGAAATTTTTTAGACAAATTAAACTATTTATAATCGCGGTGGAAGTGAGGGGAGGTGCAAAATATTTTCTTCTTCCCAGGAGTGGCTCAACAGAAAAAATTTGAGAAGCACTGCCATTAATCAATTATAAAATTTACAGTTATTCCATTTGATCGGTATCAGTATTGGTATCCACCGATCAATATCGGAATCGGCAGCATAAAACCCTGATCAGGACATCCTTCATTTAGAATACATTTTTCACAGGAAATAATCAGATTAAAACGTTAAAGAAATATTTTTTTAATAATGGGTTGTCCACTTTTGATACCAGGATGCAAAATCAATGAAACACTAACTATTATTAACTTTAATGATGACAGCATTAATCAGAGCTGCGCAAATTACTTATAGAAAATAAAATTCAAATAGTTAGGAAATAACACCTTCATTAATATAATTAGTTACCTGGAAAAGTGATTGTTTAAAAATTTTTTATAAATATGCAGACACATTCGTATTCAGCTCCGTAGTGGCATGTGCTGTTGAGATGTTTTACGAGATTGACGGCTTGCAATTTTCTACCAAAATGCTAGTAGGCAGTGTTTTCCTGAGTGAGTAGCCATAATTTGTTTGGGAGCAATCTAGCATTCTGTCAAATTGTGCTAGTAATAATGAACACTGGCGATTGAAGCGGCCTCCAGATAATTGACACAGACATCAGTGCATAATAATTGTCAGTACCTGCTTTGTAACGTTTGAAGTAGTGATTAGATTACACGTTACTGGAAACTAATATCGATGTTAGTAACGTCGTCATTATTTTGTAACGCTCCCAACACTCGGCACAGTTAGCACAAAGTGATTTGAACTGCATGTACTGTATTTTTTTTACACTTTCTTACTTCTTATGATTGTAAAATTAAGTTAACTCCTCACAGGAACGGTAAAACTGGAGTCCCATTTTAGCCGTGAGTACATTTACTTTCGGGTATATATTTTTTAAATATTCCTCCCCTTTATGCATTCTTCTGTTCACTCCCTCTTGTTGTACTGCCTAAAAGCCAGTGAAAAAGCTATTGACAGAGTTAATCATT